>NW_020622934.1:12251841-12505214 GCF_003573695.1 Papaver somniferum
AAATTCACTAGGATTTTGTTTAATGAACTGCACTGCTTCTTCAATGATCCTTTCTCGTACATCTTCATTGGATAATGATTTTTGCGACGAATCTTCTTTTGGATCTTCTTGGCTCAATAATGCAAAGCTTGGACAATCGTGGCGGATCAGGGTTTCCATCTTTTCCTTCACTTCAGATGGTGCCGTTCTGTAACAACCTTTTTCAAGCTTCACGAATATAGTTTCAGACAAGTTATCTGGAAGGTCCTCAATTGATGTATAAGTCTCATTCTGTGATTCTTCTCCTTGTGTGAGTAAAATGACTTTTTTAGGATCCAACTGACATATGGCTTCAGCTGCAATTATAGTAGCTTCATCAATTTCAACTGTTTGAGTGCCATCCATCACATTCTGGTCATCAAGGTTCACTTGGTCTTGTTTATCTTCATTGATTACATTTGTCTTTGGCATAGAAGTACTGAAAAATAAAATTTTTATGAGAATTTTCAATGGTGTACAGAGTTTTACACCAATGTACAGGTATGTACACAAATTCAGAAGAAGTCATAAAGGTGTACATCCTTGTACACACGTACTGAAAACAAAATAAAATAAAATATATAAGTTGAGATCATTTTCTTTATACCTTTGCTTGGTAGCAGCTTCACACCCAGCTACTTTGTCAATTTCATCAGTTTGAGCAATATCCTGGTCATTAAGGTTCATATGCTCTTCTTGACCTTCAGGGATTTCAACTTCCTTTGGCAGAAGAGTGCTGAAAAAAATGCAATTTTTTTAGAAAATGAGAAATCACTAAGGTGTACATATTGGTACACATATACAGAAAATGAGAAGAAATGCGAGCTACACATATACCTCGTCTTGTTACCAGTTTCAGACTCAACTCCTTGGCTTGTTCCATCCTTGCCATCCTCTTCTTCATTTGCCTCATTGGTCTTTGGTGAAGGAGTGCTAAAAAGATTCAAGTTTTGAGAAAAGGTATTAGCTTTCACACACTGGTGTACGACTATGTACACACATAAAAAAACAAATGACTTGCAAATTTAATAAAAGTGATGTTGTACCTTTGCTTTTCAGGAGTTTCAGACGGAACTTCATTCCTTTCAGATTCAGTTCCATGCTCGTCATCACCACCTTTGCTACCCTCTTTGTCATTGTCATGATCATGCATATCACCACCCTTACTACCCTCCCTGTCATTGTCATCACCATCACCATCATCATTATCATCATCATTATGATCATGCATATCACCATCTTCATTGTGCTCCTCCTTGTCATTGTCATCACCATCATCATCATCTTCCTTGTGCTCCTCCTCAACCTTGTCATCCTCCTTCTCCTCCTCAATATCATACTCTTCCTTGTGCTCATCCCCATCATCCTCATCATCCTCCTCCTCCTTATCCTCCTCAATATCCTCAGTTTCAAGCCGTATTTCCTTTGCACATTTAAATATTTCATGCAAAGTGTAATTACGAAAATCATTAGCTTCTCTTCCTTCGCTATATCCCACACCTTTTCAAACCATACGACTTTTGTCAACATCTTGGCCACCAATTTTGATTTCATTTGCTGACAAATGTCTTCGGCCCTCTGCTGACCTTTTTCCATACCTTTTGTTGTCTTCATACTTCGTTTCATAAAGTAATAAGTATATATAACACAGTCCGGGTTGATTCCTTGTGAAGGGCATGTCATGATGTTTAATTCGTGCTCTTCTATAGGTGGGTGACCCTTCAATGCTCTCTTGTGGGTGACCCTTCAATGCTCTCTTCTTATTGAGTTCCACTTGTACCACATCTGCTAGTTTCTTTGCATCGTATTTATATGACTCTCATTTTCTTAGTGTAACGAGTTATACCATTTCCATTCCTTAGCTTCGAAATCAAAATTCAAAAGCGACCAGTGCAATCCCATCCTCGTTTGATCTGTAGAGTGATTGATAGGGATTACAAGAACTTCCAGATTCTCAGGCATGTCTCGTATGAAATCAACCACAAGCTTTTGCACCTCGCTGGTGACATTATAATTGACATAGTACTGCAATTAATAATTTGTTAGAAAACAAAATTAATTAGGCTCACCTTAATCAGAAAACTAACAAGCATGTACACTACTACAGAAAACTAACAACTCAAACATTGTAGGCCTGAAAACAGACCTTATATCCATGTATGATATACAGGTGTACACCTATGTACAAACCTATATAAATCTAACAATCAAGAATTAGCAGACCATGTGTCAATCATAGATGCATATTGGTGTACATCTATGTACATAGCTAAATAAATCTAACAATCAACACTTAACATACCTTGTGTCAATCATATATTCATATTGGTGTATATCAATGTACATAGCTAAAGAAATCTAAAAACACATAAAACACGCCATGTCAATTAGGTGTACAACTATGTACACAATATTAAAGTAACTATGTATGACATTTCTTATTTGTTTTGAGAAACTTACACATGCAGTAGGACTCATAATTTCACAGCTCAGGTACTTTTTGTCATCTGGATGACGAATGCTATCTCTGAAAAGTGCTCTTCTATGTCGATGGATGTAGAACTGGAGTACCTCTTGGTCCATATATTTGTTGAACATCAGTTCATGAACTACTCTTCCAACAATCAAAATATCTTCCTTGACTGTTGGATCATCCAGTCTTGTTAGTTGCCAAGCTACAGAGCTGCGGAAACATAAAGGAAATGTTAACATGGTGTATAAAGTTGTGCACATAATTTTTTTTATAAGATTCAATCATGGTGTTTTGTGAACTTACTCCATGCTTGCATAGTCGAAGAATTTTTGTACCCTTTGTTTGTCCTGTCCTGGTTGCATAACATGGTATAGTGGTGATAGACGAACATCTGGCAATGGATTGTGAGGAATATATACATCTCCCTTTCTCTTTATTAGGGCAGGATAGCCTGGTTCTTGTCCCACTTTGATCCCCTTGCCTTTTGGATCTTCTTTTATCACAACTGGTTTGGTTTTACCCTCGGCAGTGAATTCAGGATCTAGCTTTCTTTTTGCATTTCTCTTTTGTGGTGTCTTGGACAACTTGCCAGCGGCTTGTGTCTTCAACATCTCTGCTTCCTTCATCCTCCCTGCTCTTGTCCTCACTGGAGTGGTCTTCTCTTCTTCTACCTCTTGTCTGCTAAAAAATTCATTAGGATTTTGTTTAATGAACTTCACTGCTTCTTCAATGATCCTTTCTCGTACATCTTCATTGGATAATGATTTTTGCGACGACTCTTCTTTTGGATCTTCTTGGCTCAATAATGCAAAGCTTGGACAATCGTGGCGGATCAGGGTTGCCATCTTTTCCTTCACTTCAGATGGTGCCGTTCTGTAACAACCTTTTCCAAGCTTTACGAATATAGTTTCAGACAAGTTATCTAGAAGGTCCTCAATTGATGTATAAGTCTCATTATGTGATTCTTCTCCTTGTGTGAGTAAAAGGACTTTTTTAGGATCCAACTGACATATGGCTTCAGCTGCAATAATAGTAGCTTCATCAATTTCAACTGTTCGAGTGCCATCCATCATATTCTGGTCATCAAGGTTCACTTGGTCTTGTTTATCTTCATTGATTACACTTGTCTTTGGCATAGAAGTACTGAAAAATGAAATTTTTATGAGAATTTTCAATGGTGTACAGAGTTTTACACCAATGTACAGGTATGTACACAAATTCAGAAGAAGTCATAAAGGTGTACATCCTTGTACACACGTACTGAAAATAAAATAAAATAAAATATATAAGCTGAGATCATTTTCTTTATACCTTTGCCATCCTCTTCTTCATTTGCCTCATTGGTCTTTGGTGAAGGAGTGCTAAAAAGATTCAAGTTTTGAGAAAAGGTATTAGCTTTCACACACTGGTGTACGACTATGTACACACATAAAAAAAGAAATGACTTGCAAATTTAAAAAAGTGATGTTGTACCTTTGTTTTTCAGGAGTTTCAGACGGAACTTCATTCCTTTCAGATTCGGTTCCATGCTCGTCATCACTACCTTTGCTACCCTCTTTGTCATTGTCATGATCATGCATATCACCACCCTTACTACCCTCCTTGTCATTGTCATCACCATCATCATTATGATCATGCATATCACCATCTTCATTGTGTTCCTCCTTGTCATTGTCATCACCATCATCATCATCTTACTTGTGCTCCTCCTCAACCTTGTCATCCTCCTCCTCCCCATCCTCATCCTCCTCAATATCATCATCTTCCTTGTGCTCATCCCCATCATCCTCCTCCTCCTCCTCCTCCTCCTCCTCCTCCTCCTCAATCTTCTCATCCTCCTCAGTTTCAAGCCGTATTTCCTTTGCACATTTAAATATTTCATGCAAAGTGTAATTACGAAAATCATTATCTTCTCTTTCTGTCAAGCTCATTAGACCAACTTCATTAACTTTTAGTCTTTTTTCTTCAATGAAACTAAGAAGCCTTTTTTGCCTATCCAGAACTTCAGTAAGCTCCTCATCCAACTCCTTTCTTCGCATATCTGAAATGCACATCTTTTTTTTTACATCATCTATGCTATTTTCTTGTTTATGCCTCCGGTACTCATCCAAAAGCAATCGCTCTTCATCAGTATAAGCCTTCACCTATCCTGGTTGCATCTGAAAACATTCCAAAGTATCAACATTGATCACAGGTGTACAAATTTTTACACATGTTGTAAGAGTGTACATTGTTGTACACAAGACAAATTTCTTAAAATATATCAACAATGTACAATCCTGTACACCTTATTAAAGGTGTATATCAATGTACATATACTATTCTAAGAAAGTTTTTTGAGATACCTTTTTCATGGCATCATTCAGGTCTTTCTCGATTGTATTACTGACGTTGCTGATGATCCACCTAAGAAGCCTTGGCACACCTTCCTCATTGCTTGGATTCATGATTTTTTTGTGTTCAGCAAACCAATGCTGCATTAACAAATAGGTGAATAGTTGGAAATGTAAGAGAAAGAAACAAACACAATGAACAGAATTATTTAAAATGGTGAATGGATATATCAGGTGTACAATTGTGAACTCACCAACAGATAAAGCACACAACCATTAACTTTAAGTGGTGAATCCTGATGTTTCTTAATGCTCGTCATGAGATACTCATGTATATGAACTGGCCAGCAAGTTCTCTTCATCCTATCCAAAGACTTAAAAAAGTGTGCAAACTGGTTCTTGATAATCATACTTCCGTTTGCCTGGGTAAAAAAGACCGTGATACACAAGTACATAGTAAACAACACCACTAAGTCTTCAGCATTTCTTTCAATCTCCATTTTCGACTTTGGTTTTAGCTTCATGATATGTACGATTTCCTCCTCCACATCGTTTTTTCCCAGCTCAGTTCGTTTCTTAAGAGTCAATCTGTTTATCAGCGGACCGTATTTATTTTCAGCTGCAATTTTTACATCTTCCCCTTTTTCAACTTCCATTGGCACCATATTAATCCCATAAAATAGAAACAAATCCTTAGGTTCACTCTTTACTGCCACTTGCTTGTTCTTCTTGGTAGTATCAAACATGAAATAATGCCCCCCTGAGTCACAAATTTCATGGCGGTACTGTCTCACAATTTTCAGAATTGAGTTTGGGTTTTATTCCATATATCATCTCTCTTTTTACTTGTATGTTTCTCATATTTCCGGTCTGCTTTTTTGTGGACAAAGATATCTACAACAGGACAGAATTGTCCTTCTTTTTGCTTCTCTAGTTGATAATTGGTGAACCATACTTTTTCTCCTCTTTTTGTTTCATCTTCCTCAAGGTTTCTATTCACAAAGTCACTGAAGGCATGGAAACTTGACCTATATGGTTTGTTGGTATCTACGAAAATGAACCAAGAAGAATAATACATTCATTATACTCATACAAGTACAAATCATATCACTGTACGCATAAATAAGACCATATCATACATGTGTATAGCTGTGTACACTCCTACAGAAAACTAACTAAAGCAACATTTGTCCCCACACAACATGCCATAAATCAATGTGCGTGTACAAATCTTTACACTCATACAAAAATCTATCAAAAAAAGCTTTAAAACACACACAACAGGCAAAATAAAGGTGAAATAGCATGCTGGTGCAAAGATGTGTACACCAGCACCAAAAACGATGGGATAATATGTTGAGAACATACACATTAGTCCATATGAAGATGAAATAGCATGTTAGTGCAAAGATATGTACACCAGTAAACACAAGTGACGGCACAACATGTTGAAAACACACATAACATGCCATATGAAGGTGAAATAGCATGCTGGTGCAAAGGTGTGTACACCGGTAAACACAAGTGACGGCACAACACATACATTAGTCCATATGAATTTGAAATAGCATGCTTGTGTACAAACCAGTACACTGCTACAGAAACATCTTTAAAACAGATGGAACATGACATGAATCACTACAACAACATTGTGGTGTACTAGTATGTACACACCAGTAACAATTCCAATAAAAATTGCTAAAAAAACAGATAGAATTGGAAATGAATCACTGCAACAATATGGCGGTGTACAGATCTATACACACCAAAAAAAATTCCCGCAAATGTTGCTCAAAAACAAGATAGAACTAGACATGAATCACTGCAACAACATGGCGGTGTACAGATCTATACACATGTACAAGAAATTGAATAAAAATTGTTCAAAAATAGACAGAAGTAGACTTGAATTGTTACCTTTTTTTGAGATAATAGATGTTGAAGGCTTTGAATACTTTGGAGGCTTTGGAGGATTTGAAGGCTTTGATTTCTTCTTAGCTGGTGATGTTTTTGAAGTTTCTGGTACTGAAATTGATGTTGAATCTTCTAATGATCTCTTCAATCTCGTTTTTGGTCCTGTTGATTTCCGAATCTCTTCTGCAGCAAATGATGGAGTTGGGGATGAAATTGGTGTTGAATCTTTTAATGCTGACTTTGATCTCGTTCTTGGTGATGTTGATTTTTGAATTTCTTCTATTGTAACTGATGGAATTTCTTCTTCAGTTGATGTTGAATCTTCCACTATTGGTGGTGCGTTTTTTTTGAAGCTACTTTTTTTCCTTTCAACATGATGTTACTGATTGTTCAACCATCTAGTTGTTTTGATTAGTAAGATGTTAGAGTTTTTGATTGAAAGTTTCTGTGAATTGAAAATTTTCTAGGGTTCAAAATGTTGAGGTATGAGTAGTTTTAATTTTTTTTCTTTTGCTATTCAGTCTTCAAAAGAAAAAGAAGGAATAAATGATTTGTCCGTTACGCCGTTTAATTCAGTTTTTAATTCAGTTTTTAATTCAGTTTTTTTTTCCAAGCTACGTGTCACAACTACGTTTATGGTGTCAGTTACAAAACTGTATCCATTCGCTGCACGTGTGCTATATTAAAAGCGTGCGAAGGATAGCAGCGTCTTTATACATTTTTTGAGCTAATCTGTTCCTAGTTGGATCGGAGTGGACTAATCTGTTCTTTTTTTTGCGGTTTTGGACTGAACCGTTTTTTCCCCAACTCTCTTTGGGATTTTGGTGCGTTTTTGGAAAGTTGCCATATGTTTTCGACCGGGATTTGTCCACGTGTACAACTACAATTGAGACACCTATGTTTCTATATATTTTAAGAAAATCTTTATTCTGGAATCAAGCTTTTGGAGAAAAGAACACAAGGGAGAAAATCTAGGGCTTTGGAGCGATTTCATTATCGTAACGATTTCTCTTCCATTTTCTTATATGTTTAACATGGGTGTTTCTATATCCATAAGTAGCTAAACCCACAATTAATTTATGATGAATTCTAAGTTCTAGACTTGATTTGGATTAATATATGCATCTATTTTGAGTTCTTCGTATGATTATTGTTTGCTTCTACTTTAATGAATGTCTATGATTGATTAATTGGTTGCTCTAGGTGGCCAACTATAGTAGTTTATTGGTTCATTTATTGCTAGTAAAGGGTTAGGATATCCGTGTCATTGTTGAATAACCCATACACAAGTAGAAAACGTGAGACCTCGCAGAGGGATTCTGTGGAGCAATCGTGTGTAGAAAAACATTAGAAAGTAGACCTTGCGCTAAGAGTCTAACTACTAAGATTAACCTAAGTCATAAAATATAAATCATTCGACCAAGTTACACCTTGAGTGTGCTTCTACTTAGTGGCTTGGACGAATAGAATCTGATATTCGAGCGATTCGGTATTCAGTGACCAAAGGAATTTAGGGGATAACACTGCACTAGTTGTTATTCCATGGTTGATAATAATGTATGATTAATGACAAATTGATGAATATATTAACTCATTGACGGTTTAGTAACGAAGAAGGATTCCTCGGTCATCTCTCTCCATATTGCTTTCAATCTTAATTACCTTTAATTGCTTTGTTATCTACTTTGTTCTAAAATCTAAAACAAACCCCCCATTGTGACACTTTTTGACAACTAAATCTCCCTTCTCTTCGTGGGAACGAACCTTATTTACTTCTATATTATTCATTAGTAAATTAGAATATAAGTGAATTAATTTGAGAACCTACGACACGCATCAAATTTTGGCGCCGCTGCCGGGGAGCATTCGGTAGCTTTAGTTGTTATTTCTTTTTATTATATTTTTGTTTTTAGGTTTGCTTTTTAGTTTTTAACTTTGTTTTCTAGATATATGTTTTAGGTACTTAATCTCTGGCATCGAAGGATTGGAATTACCAGAGGTGCGAAATTCAAACTCGCAAAGGGACGGTACTACAAGCACGTCCAAAGTTGCAAAAAGAACCTTCTACAGTAAAGATGGTTAATGCAGACGACGAGGGAAATCCTCCACCTCCGGAGAGGGAGCTAGGAGAGTTGACGTCTCCATGCTTAGATCCACAACCACTATGCATTACAATCACTAACCCAGTGGAGCTGAAGTCGAATCTACTTCATCATCTACCAAAGTTCAAGGGACATCCAGGTGAAAATCCAAATCGACACCTTTAACAGTTTCAGAACACGATGACAAGTCTGAGGCATGCAACCGCAGACAGAGATATGGCTATGCTACAAGCCTTCCCGTTCTCATTGATAGACTTAGCAGAAGAATGGTTGTATTGTCTTCCTCCAAAGAGTGTTACAACATGAACTGAGATGAAAAAGCTATTTCTGGAGAAATATTTTCCTGCTTCCAAAGCGGCATCCGTTCGTAAGGAAATTAGTGGCATTCTCCAGATGTTTTGGGAGTCTCTATATGAATATTGGTAGAGGTATAAGGGGTTGTTGGCAAGCTGCCCATACCATAATATATCCTCAATACTTATCATTCAATATTTCTACGAAGGATTACTTCCAGAATAGAGGAATTTGATTGATGCAGCTGCCGGTGGTTCACTTACTGAGAAGAAAATCTCGCAGGCAACCAGTTTGATTGAGAGTATGGCTTCCAATTCTTAACAATTTTACACCAGAAACAACTCTAATGCTAGAAGAGTTAGCGAGATGGGAGAGTCTGCACAGTCAGAGAAACGAATGAACAACATAGAGAAAGTAGTACAACGAATGGCAGCAGTGATTATTCCTACTTATATAGAAGAGTCTGAACAGGTGAATGTTATGTTCCCTAATCAGAGGCCAAGGTATGATCCCTAATCTAATACTTATAATCCAGGTTGGAAAGATCACCCAAATTTCAGTTATGCAAATCAGCAAGCTGCAGCTCCTAATCCTTATGGGCGACAAAGTGGTTTTCAACAACCACAGTTCCGACCACAACCTCCATCTCAGCCTCAACAGCAGACTCAAAATTCTAGTTTAGAGGAGATGATGAAAATGATGATGCAAAAGCAAGAAGCTAATGCTCAGCGTCAAGATGCAATCTTGCAGAAAAAAGATATGGCTATAAAGGACTTGCAACTTCAAATGGGACAATTGGCTACAGATATGAATGAAATAAAAGCACAGAATTCGGCAAAGTTCCCATCACATCCTTTTGTGAATCCAAGAGAGAATGTCAATGTTGTAACTCTAAGAAGTGGGAAGAAAACAGAAGAGCCAAAACAACAAGAAAAGGTTAGTCACGACTTGGAAGAGGAAGCAAAGGTGGAAACCGTTCCAAAGGAAAATCCAACCTCAACTGGCCAACCTAAGGACACAGTTCCTAGTTTTACCATACCACCTCCTTTTCCTAGTCGTTTTGCCAAGTCAAAGAAGCAAGCTCTAGACAAGGATATTATGGATATTTTCAGCAAGGTGCATATCAACATTCCATTTATTGAAGCCATCAAAACGGTACCTAGGTATGCCAAGGTTCTGAAGGATTTGTGCACAAGGAAGGAGAGGTTGATTACTAACGAGATCACTCAGGTAGGAGAAAGTGCTTCAGCTATGTTGCTAAAGAAGATGCGTGCAAAGTGTAAATATCCTGCTGGTTTTACAGTGCCAATTACTATTGGTAACAAACAGTTCGAGCGTGCTTTGCTTGATTTGGGAGCTTCCATAAGCGTGATGTCAGCCGATGTTTATGATTCTTTGAATCTTGGACCTTTAAAGGAGACATGGATTATCATTCAATTAGCTAATAAGTCTAACATATATCCTAAGGGACTCGTGGAAGACGTGTTGGTGCAAGTGAATGAACAAATCTTTCCGGTTTATTTCTTTGTTGTGGATATGCAGAATGGGGACAATTGTTCGTCTACTTCATTACTTCTTGGGAGACCATTTATGAAGACTGCTAAGACAAAGATTGATTATGATACTGGGACACTCACTATTGAGTTTGAAAAAGAGGTTATACGCTCCAATATTTTTAAAGCTATGCGTTATCCAAGTGATATCCATTCCGCATTTTCTGTTGATGTTATTGGTTCGTTGGCACAACAGATGTTTGATTCGATCAAGAAGATGAACTTGAATCTGTACTACAAAATAACATTGATTTGGATGTACTTGGCATGCTTAATCTGGACGTTGATATTCCCAAGGAGTTTGTTGAGACATGTGGTGCTTTAACGGCATCACAAGAATATAAAACAGGTAATATTTCATATATCTCTTTACCTGTAACTGATGAAGTTTCTTTACCCTCTGTTGTGCAGGCACCTAAATTAGAGATGAAACCTCTACCTGATCACTTAAAGTACGCTTACTTGGGTGATGGGGAAGAGCTTCCAGTCATTATTGCAAAGAATATCACAACAATACAAGAAGAACGTCTCCTTAGGGTTCTGAAAGAGCACAAAACGGCCATTGGTTGGACAATTGCTGATATCAAAGGCATTAGTCCAACCATGTGCATGCATAAAATCCTTATGGAAGATGATATCAATCCAGTACGTGATGCTCAGTGTAGGCTTAACCCCCCAATGATGGAGGTCGTGAAGAAAGAGATCCTCAAATTATTAAGTGTGGGGGTGATTTACCCAATTTCTGACAGCAAATGGGTTAGTCCAGTGCAATTGGTGCCTAAGAAATCAGGTGTCACTGTTGTTAGAAATTAGGATGATGAACTCGTTCCTGTAAGAGTTCAAACAGGATGGCGAGTGTGTATAGACCACATAAAGCTCAATTCGGCTATCCGCAAGGATCACTTTCCTTTGCCTTTCATTGATCAGATGTTAGAGAGGTTAGCCGGACATTCTCATTATTTCTTTTTGGAGGGTTATTCCGTCTACAATCAAATTGTTATTGTACCATAGGATTAAGAGAAGACTACTTTCACTTGTCCTTTCGGTACATTTGCATATAGAAGAATGCCATTTGGACTTTGCAATGCGCCTGCCACTTTTCAGTGATGTATGGTGAGTATATTTTCTGATTACGTGGAAAACATCATTGAGGTATTAATGGACGACTTTAGTGTTTATGGAGATTCATTTGATCTTTGTTTAAATATTCTTGAACTTGTGCTTAAAAGATGCATAAACACTATTCTTGCTTTAAATTGGGAGAAATGCCACTTTATGGTAAACCATGGAATTGTACTTGGCCACATCGTGTCCTCTCAAGTGTTCGAGGTAGACAAGGAAAAGATAGACTTGATTAGGAACTTACAATACTCCATTTCGATGAGGGAAATTCGCTCGTTTCTTGGTCATGCAGGTTTTTATAGGCGGTTTATCAAAGATTTCTCCAAAATCTCAATGCCAATGTGCAAATTGTTGCAAAAGGAGGTTTCCTTTAACTTCGATCAGAAGTGCAAGGATTCTTTTAATAAATTTAAGGAATTGTTGACTACTTCACCAATTATTAAGTCACCTGTCTGGAGTTTGTCGTTCGAGTTAATGTGTGATGCACATGATTATGCAGTCGGAGCTGTTTTGGGTCAAAAAGTAGACAAGAGGTCACATGTGATTTATTATGCATCAGGGACCCTAAACGATGCTCAAATCAACTATTCTACTGAGAAAGAGTTGCTGGCTATAGTATTTGCATTAGAAAAATTTAGAACTTATTTGGTGGGTACCAATGTGATTGTATATTCTGATCATGCAGCACTACGGTACCTATTAAAAAAGAATGAGGCTAAGCCAAGACTCATACGTTGGATTCTTTTGCTGCAAGAATTCAATATGGAAATTAGAGATAAGAAAGGTGTTGAGAATACAGTTGTTGATCATCTTAGTAGACTTGTTGTTTCCGAAGAAGAACTTCCCTTACATGATCGTTTTCCTGACGAACAACTTTTCTCGATTGAAGAATAAACACCTTGGTATGCTGATATAGTGAACTACTTGGTTACAAGGCAAGTACCTAGTACAATTTCTACTTTTCAAAAGATAAAGCTTAAGAAAATAGCCAAGCAGTATGTGTGGGATGATCCCTACTTGTGGAAATATGCTGCTGATCAAATTATCCGCAAGTGCGTCCCAACCTATGAATTTCAGTCAATTCTATCTTTTTTTTCATTCTTATGCTTGTGGTAGTCACTTTGGTGCAAAACGTACCGCTCTCAAAATCCTTGAGAGTGGCTTTTATTGGCCTACCCTATTTGAGGATGCATATGATTTTTGCAAATCTTGTGATAGATGTCAACGAACGGGCAATCTAGGTGCTCGAAATCAAATGCCACTCAATCCTATTTTCACTCTCGAGATTTTTGATGTGTGGGGCATCGATTTTATGGGTCCTTTTGTTAATTCGAATGGAAAATTTTATATACTTCTTGTTGTGGATTATGTTTCTAAATGGGTGGAAGCTAAAGCCACCCCTACTAATTCTCAAGTTGTTTGTGAGTTTGTGAAGGAATATATTTTCTCTAGACATGGTACACCAAGAGTATTTATCAGTGATGGAGGCTCGCACTTCAAGAAATCCTTCCATGCTATCCTCAAGAAGTACAATATTACACACAAGATTGGTACGCCGTATCACCCACAAACTAGTGGGCAAGCTGAAATTTTAAATCGTGAGATTAAGTCCATCCTTTTGAAAACTGTTAATGCTACACGAAAGGATTGGAGTTATAGACTCAACGATGCACTTTGGGCGTATAGAATAACATAAAAGACACCGATTGGTATTCTCCACATCGGTTGGTTTATGTAAAAGCGTGTCATCTCCCAGTTGAACTTGAGCATAAGGCTTTATGGGCGGCAAAGATGTGCAACATAGAGTATGACAAAGCGGGAAAACAAATGCAACTACAAATTAATGATCTAGAGAAGATATGATGCTTACGAGAGTGATCGTATATACAAGGAGAAGACCAAATTTTTCCATGACAAGATGATTTCTCGAAAGAGTTTTGTTGTGGGTCAAAAAGTTCTTTTATTTAATTCTCGTCTTAAGTTATTTCCTGGTAAGCTAAGGTCCCGCTAGAGTGGACCGTTTGTTGTTACTAATGTTTTTCCTCATGGTGCAGTTGAGGTTACTAGTCTCGCAACATGAACAACTTTCAAAGTCAATGTCCATAGATTTAAGCCATGTTACGAAAACTTCACTACGGAGAATGTGGACGTGATTGAACTTCAGGATTTACTCCCTCTGGAGGAGTAGTAAGGAGACTTCCAAGTCGGGATGACGACTTTAAACCAAGCGCTAAATGGGAGGAAACCCATAGTTTTTGTATCTTAAACCCTTTTATTTTTTGTTTTTATTGTTTTCATATCATATTTGCATCCCCAGGTTTAATTTCATTCAGTCCGGAATCTATCTTAGAAGAGAATTATGATGAATGCCTTTTCGTCAGAAAAATTCAGACTGCACATAGTTCAGTCCAGAGACCATAACTATCAGACTGTTTATTGAAACACTGTTCCCTTTTGACACTTTGTATAAAACACGTAGATGAACAACCTTTGTGAAATGGAGTTTTTCTAAAGTCCTTACCAATTTGCACAGTTTTTGCGTTTTATCTGCTATTACGTCAGAATTCAAAACTTTCGGTTTTACACATTGAGGACAATGTGAAGTTCAAGTGTGGGAGAGTATTTTGCATATAGAGTTTTTAGTCTTTTTCATAAAACCTCCAACTTGTAGAGATTTTAGAGTCACTAGCATACTTCTAGGTATGTTTACATAGAGAATTCTGACCGACATAACTGAACTTGGAAGTGTTAGGGAACTACATTCGGATTTCTTACGAATTGGAGTGTTAAATAATGGATTTAATCATGCCGGAGATGAAAATGAGGTGCAGGGATAAATGCATTATTAGAGTTGCTGATCAATCATTAGTGGAGACTACCCATTTTCATATCAACCAAGGCACCAGACCAGATTTCTTTATAAATGACGAAAGAGCTTTCTTTTGAGTGTGTGTCACCGTACGTTAATTCCGGGTAGAATGGTGAGATACCAAACCTCCCACCAATAGAAGCACTACTTTTTGATCTCTCGGGTGCTAATTTTTTCTATCATGAGGGTGACGTCTATAGACGAAAACCATCTTCTTGTAGTTTGATTTGCAGTCAACACCATTCTCTCTCTCGCCAACAACAGATCCATGGAAACACATCATCATCATCAACAAGGGAGCGACATCAAAATCTACAAGGAAAGTTAAAAACGTTTGAGGTTTACAAGCAACAGTACAAGGAAGAACAAATTTCATATCCGAGTAAAGCAACATACAATGAGCATATTTTTATATACATGTTGAAGACTTATAAATAATAAGCGGAATTCTGTATCTAAGTATCAAGACTTATTTACAAGAGCGAAGAAAATCAAAAGATGAGAGTTATTGAAGTTTATGATACGAAGACAATACAAGTTGTGAAGAACAAAGTGGTAAAGTACTTCTTTCATGACCATGTTAATTTTAATTTCGTTATTATTTTTGTAGTTGCAATCTTTTTGTCAAAAAGAAAAAAAAAAGAAAAAAGAAAAAATAAAAAAAATAATAATAATACAAAAAGAAGAAAAAATAATAATAATAAAAAAAATACAAAAAGATTTGCATTTAGGTTGTTATTTGTTCAATAAGGCCATGTGGAAGAAAAATATATAAAGAAGTTTCAAGCACCAAGGAAATTGAGGAAAAGAGTTATGAATTGTCGAAGTTCTACGAAGTTCAAGATTTTATCATCAACAGTTGAAGACCGAAGACGAAGACCAAGAAGATGAAGAATACAAGCCGAAGGAAGACGTTTCTATTGGATGCTTTGAGAGTGGTGCTTTCATCATTGCAATCAGATGTGAAGGTGGTAAGTACTCTCACCCTAATTTTTTAATAATAATGGTTGATTTCCTTTCTTAGAGATCATCAGAAAAAGTCTTTTATTTCCCACGATTTTGTGAGGTCTCCAGAAATAATTCGGAAGGTTTCCTTCCCACCATTCGACGTTTGTAGGATTCTCTCTTCATTCCTACCCGCACACTTGTGAGACCCATAAAAAAGATGTCTTATTGAGTGCAATTATCATAAAATCCTTTTAAGTGAGGCAGAAGTCGAGGCGAAATGCTTATTGATCGCTCTCAAACACGCATTCTCTCATTATGGTGTGGTTATTTCTCACTCAAGATTTAATAATGAATATGTTCTTTGGTATTTCTAACTTCTTATTACTAGCATGCAGAAACTCTATGTCCTCATAGCTCTTTGGATGCTTGGGAAGCTGGAACGCTTTGAAGTTCGAGTTGGTTTTGTGGGTATATCTCTCGTAAGACCTCACGAGACTATAACTCGTCCACTAGGGACACCTAGGGGTTTAAAGGCATGTTGCATTAGCTAAGTGCATCGGTTTTCTCGACGATATGGAGTTGTTGTATTTTAGATAGTTTGCTCGAGGACTAGCAAAAGCCAAGTGTGGGGGAATTTGTTAAGTGTATATTTTGCATATATTTATTGTCGAATCCATGCTAGTAATTGCTTTTATTCTTGCAAATTATTGTATATTACGCTTGTTTTCCGTTATTTATGTTTTGCTACCTGAATCATCCAAAAGAAGTAAATCGACACTTAATTGTGCAAAGAAAGAAGTTAGCCGCAAGCTGAGAAGGGCCAATGACTAGATAGAACTCGTTGGAGTCTAGGAGTTCTTGCTATCATTGTGAAGAGGACAAAAGACGAAGGCAACGGCGAAAGAATGGAGTCAATCCGGCGTCTTATGAAGAATCTAGATGCATTTGAAGCAAGCCGAGGTTGAAACAAAGTGTTGAGTACAGAGTTTATATAGGCACCCGAGTTTCTACTCAGGGCAGCCATGGAATAGGAATTCTATTGTCAGTCCTCTGAGATGGACAGTTGAATTGGGAAGTTAAATGCACCTTTCTTATTATTATCTCGACCAACAACACCAGTTCAGGGAAATCGTCCCTGTTATATTTGGATTCTCGACCAGTTCGTATTTCAACTGGAGTTTGCTGTGGTTTTGTGATGAAGAAGAGCTTAGAGACAATAGGCAAGATTCATGTGACGATGCCAGTAGACGTTAGCTGATGGCCGTGGTTTACTCAAGCTTGGAAGTTCAACGGTGATTGGCAGCGACGATGGAGTTAGCTGTTGTGAATATAAGCTGGTCTTGTGACGAAGTGAATGAATGCCGGAGATAGAACGGAGGAGATGAACTCGAAGGAGGAGTTAGCTGGTAGTTCATGGCAGTGATACTGGTGATGGCAGCGATGAAAGAGTGGTTGATTAGCTGAGTCCGATGGAGTTGGTTTCTTTCAATGGAGATGATTAAAGCTCGAGTAAGAGAAGGTGAAGCTTTCAATGGTAGATGGAGAATGAGATGCTCGTGATGAGAACAATGGTAGCTGTTGGTTGTTTATGGAACTGCTGGGATCAATGATGATGATCACGATGGAGTTGGCAGTAGGGATGGTGTATTGAAGCTCGAGATGTTGACTGTCAATGAAGATAGCAGATCTGTAACGATTGAATGATGGAAGATGGATAACGAGCAGGAAAGATTGAGTTGCTTCCATTGGCAGTTGATGAAGTTATGCAGTGAGGGTCTGATGGTTGATCACGATGATTTCTGGCAGACATGAGATCGATGGAGTTTAGATAGATGGGAAGTGATGGAGAATGTAGATGTTGCTTCTAATAATAGAGTTCATGAAGATGTGGTTCTCTGTTTAATGGTGATCGATGGATGTAAGCTGTTGTTGCTGCCATTGATTGACTGATGGTGACGATGACAATAGCAAGGAAGCTACGGTGGTGCTGTTGAGTTATCACGATGATGGGGACGGATGATGCTATCGAAGTTTGACAGTGGCAGTTGGCTCGATGGAGTTGGGTGCTATTAATGAATAGAATGAAGGAACGATGCTGTGGTGTTGAGGCTTGAGATGGCTTTCGCAATGATGGAGAAGCAGATGGTTTTCACAGACAGCCTGGTATACGCGGAGCTATTGGTTTAGGCTTGAAAACTCAGAAGATTATGAAACTCTCGATCACCAGAGTATCCGTGGATGGCTGTGGTAGAGAATGAAAATCCAGGGGAAAAATATTTTCATGGAGTGGTGTATGTCCGTGAGTTAGCAAGGAATAAAACTGAAAATTCCGTAACTTTGAAAAATCACGGTGGCTTATCTATCCGTGAATCTGACGGGAGAAATACAGAATCCAGGGAAAAATATTTCTCACGATAACTCATGCATCCGTGGGAAGACTAAAGGGTATGCTGTCAGTTCTCTATATCCGACAGTTATACAATGCAATCCTAAGACTTAACGGGCTGGACTTTCATCACTTGAGGTGGGCCCAATTGGATATTCTCATGAGTTTTGACACGACCAAACTTTGGACGAGAACTCTCTTTGGGATTTTGGTGCGTTTTTGGCAAGTTTCCATATGTTTTCGATCCGGATTCTTGCACGGGCACAACTACAATTGAGACACCTATGTTTCTATATCTTTTAAGAAAATCTTTAATCCGGAATCAAGTTTTTGGAGAAAAGAACACAAGGAAGAAAAGTTAGGGCTTTGGAGCGATTTCATTATCGTAACGATTTCTCTTCCATTTTCTTATATGTTTAACGTGGGTGTTTCTACATCCATGAGTAGCTAAACCCACAATTGATTGAGGATGAATTCTAAGTTCTAAACTTTATTTGGATTAATATATGCATCTATTTGAGTTCTTCATATGATTATTGTTTGCTTCTACTTTAATGAATATCTATGATTGATTAATTGATTGCTCTAGGTGGCCAACTATAGTAGTTTATTGATTGATTTATTGCTAGTAAAGGGTTAGGATATCCGTATCATTGTTGAATAACCCATACACAAGTAGAAAACGTGAGACCTTACAGAGGGATTCTGTGGAGAAATCGCATGTAGAACAACATTAGAAAGTGGACCTTACGCTAAGAGTCTAACTAATAAGATTAATCTAAGTCATAAAATATAAATCATTCGACCAAGTTACACCTTGAGTGCGCTACTACTTGGTGGCTTGGACGAATAGAATCTGATATTCGAGCGCTTCGGTATTCAGTGACCAAAGGACTTTAGGGGATATCACTGCGCTAGTTGTTATTCCACGGTTGATAATAATCTATGATTAATGATGAATTGATGAATATATTACCTCATTAACGGTTTAGTAACGAAGAAGGATTCCTCGATCATCTCTCTCCATATTTCTTTCAATATTAATTACTTCTAATTGCTTTGTTATCTATTTTGTTCTAAAATCTAAAACAAACCCCCCATTGTGACACTTTTTGACAACTAAATCTCCCTGCTCTTCGTGGGAACGAACCTTATTTGCTGCTATATTATTCATTAGTAAAGTAGAATACAAGTGAATTAGTTTGAGCACCTACGACACGCATCAAGAAATGACGCATCAAAATTAATTTTTTGATATCCATTCTCTGGTAAAGTCCAAATTATTTGAGTTCTTAAATGTCTACTCCTACCTGCTAGGTTTTCTTTCTTAAGCATATTTGTCTCCCAATTAGCTACTTCCTTGGTCACTATTCTAGTGAAAACTTGTGACATTACCCGAAGCTCTCTCAAAAACTATTGCACATTTAAGTTTCCATATGTGCCAGAGAGCAAAGTTAATTGTTCTGATAAACTTCAGATGGCTTTGACTACTACTACTATTACTAGAGAACCATGATTAATCCAATCTTTAACCTGTATCCCATCATTTATACATGCAAAATTGGAGTCTATAGCAATTTGTAAACTCTTAGAAACAGAAGAATCAGAGAATAAATGGTTCACAGTTTCATTTGCATTCTGACAGAAGGGACAAGATCCATCAATATCTGTGACAAACCTAGCTAACTTATGCCTAACAGCTAAGCAATCTTGCACACATTTCCATAGAAAATGTTTGATTTTTTACGACAAATCAAATTTCCAGTATTGTTTCCAAAGGAAAGTAACAATTTCATTTCCATAAATCTCATCCATGATACACATGTAAACAGATTTAACACTAAAAGAGCCATAGTAAGATGGTTTCCATCTTAGATTATCCTTCCCACATTGTGGGATTCTTATAGAGCAAATCTCTCTCACAATGTCATTATCAAAAAGACTATTTAGAAGCTCAACATTCCATTCTTTTTCCCCGTGCGACATAAGCTGATTTACGGTTCCCATATTAGTAGAAGCAAAAGTTGAGTCTAAATAACCAATTCTACAGGTACCCACTTGTCCTCCCAAATTTCAATTTTATTTCCATCTCCAACCTCCCAACAATGGTATTTTCTAATCATCTCTAGACCTCTACAAATACCTCTCCAAGTCCAAAATACACTCCCTTGATTCACAACATGCAGAGGATTACTGCTAGGAGAATATTTATGAGATAAAATCTGAACCCATGGAGCAGCAGGTTCAGTCAAGAGCCTTTCAAGCAAGCTTAGATGTAAGGGTTGTATTTGAAAAAGCGGGGGTCTAACAACCTCACCCAATATTTCGTTTAGGAAATCTGTATGGACAAAATTCCAAGAGAATCAACTAGACAGTCAGACTCAATCAACAGAAATATATCCAAGAGTTGTATCTCTGTTTCTCAATGTAATCAGCTATCAAATAGATAAAATCCGTGAACATGATTATTATGAGAAACAAATTGAACGGTACCAAAGAACAACATTCAAGTGTCAATAAATTTATATCAACAACCAAAGGTTGGATTATCTAATTGATTGAACTACGCACAACCTGTGGTATTTCAATTATATAAACAAATATAACGCGGAAAAGAAATAACACAGAAACTAGAAATTTTGTTAACGAGGAAACTTCAAATGAAGAAATACCCTGGGACCTAGTCCAGATTTGAACACCACACTGTATTAAGACGCTACAAACACTAGCCTACTCCAAGTTAACTTCGAACTGGAATGTAGTTGAACCCTAACCAATATCGCATTGATTAAGGTACAGTCGCGTTCCTTATGCCTCTGAATCCCAACAGGACTCTATGCACTTGATTCCCCTAGCTGATCTCACCCACAACTAAGAGTTGCTACGACCCAAAGTCGAAGACTTGATAAACCAATCTATCTCACACAGAAAAGTCTATTGAATAGATAAATTTGTCTCCCACATAAATACCTATGAGTTTTGATCCGTATTTTGATAAATCAAGGGGAACAAGAACCAATTGATAAACCAGACTTATATTCCCAAAGAACAGCCTTGTAATATCAATCACCTCACAATAATCTTAATCATATGGTAACGAAACTAGATATTGTGGAATCACAAACAATGAGACGAAGATGTTTGGGACTACTTTTTTATATTGCTTATCGGAGATTAAATCTCGACCAAATCTTAGAGAAGATAGTACTCAATACGATAGAATACAACAAGATCAGAACACCCAACTACAAAGAAAATAGTTGGGTCTGGCTTCACAATCCCAATGAAGCCTTTAAGTCGTTAACCTATAATGGTTTAGGAAAATCTAGGTTAAAGGAGAATCGACTCTATTCGCAACTAGTATCACACAGGAGGTGTGGGAATTAGGTTTCCCAGTTTCTAGAGTTCTCCCTTATATAGTCTTTAAATTAGGGTTTGCAATCAATGTTATCTTGGTAACAAAGCATTCAATATTCACCGTTAGATGAAAACCTGATTAGACTCAAGCTAATATCTTTCAACCGTTAGATCGAGCTTAGCTTGTTACACACAACTGAAAAGTGACTTCGTTTAGATATGGGTAACCGTACCTAAACGTGTACACCTTGTTGGATCAACAATAGTTAACCGAAGTTATCCATATGCACACTTTTATATCAACCTTGTTCATCTTAACACAACTAGTTCAAATGACTCAAATGAAACTAGTTATGGAGTTGTTCAATTGTTTATATTCTCATAGAAGGATACAATACATAGTTAAAGCAAAATTGATTTTTATTGACTCGAATCAATTCATGAACATTATAGCCACGGTTTGTAAAAGATTGCATTCCTTAATTTATAAATGTATTAGTTCATGAAAAAAACGATGTTAGAACTTAACCTACTCAAGTATGAAAACGAGTACGCATACATAAGTGGACGGACTTACTTTGGGTTCGCCATTATGCAAACGGGTACGCATACCTCCAAACTCAGTTGAATTCCCGGACTTGAACTTATGCCTCTCCCGGACTTTCAACTAACCAACCAGACGCATACGGGTATGCATACTATGGTTCCCAGACTTGGAATAACTTGCAACAGTTAGCATACAAGTTATCAAATCATGGTTAACTGTTATAAACTCCCATTTCAATCATTAAAAAATTCTTAGAAGATGAAAATCGATATCTCACACAAACTATTAGCTTCAAAGCAATTTTCAAGTGATCGATAGATCAATACGAAACATTCTGAGTCTACATCAAATGAATGACTCACACAAATCATGTAAGATGTTACTAGGAGATTATGACATGATCTTATTTTGACTTTTGTCAAGAATATAAGATGAACTTTGTCAAAACGAAAGCTTACCAATACATATTTCGAGAAATATGTAAGCAAGTTAAACTCTACTCGAAATATCAAATGTGTATAATCGAAGTCTATATAGATATACGACTTTTGTCTCAAATAGGAGATAGAGTAGATAAACTTTTGAATGATAGATGAGTTCAAGTTTCCACATACCTTTTGTTGGTGAAGTTCCACAAGATCCCCTTAGTAGTTCTTCGTCTTCAATCGATGAACGCCGTGGAGTCTAAAGCTCAACTACACTTTCTATCCTAATCCGAGACTTATCTATATGTAGACTAAAATACTTATAGTTTTGGAAAATAAACTTGACAACAAGCTTGAGATAGCAACGCTTGCAAGTTCGACCGAGCAGTGCTCTAACAATCTCCCACTTTGTCAATTTTAGTGACAAAATACATATAGATTACAAAATCTATAAACTTTGTAGCTTCTCATCCAAATGCTTGATTTCCTTGGTTCTTTAACATTACTCGAAATCTTCTTCACTTCCAAGTACTCCAGTGATTCTGAACGTGTTCAACTCAGCATCATATTTGTTGAAGATCTGTAGCTATAACAATGAGAAAACAGTAGCTCTCAATCATTTTTATACAGTGTCATAGTATTATTACACATCATCAAAGTCCAATTGCATCACAACTTTGACAATAATACTATGGTGATATGTATCACCCCCGCTTAGTCAATACTTCATCTCACAATGAAATAATGATCTGTAAACCATATCTATTTGTAGTGTGAACTACACATTAATTCTCCTCCTTTTTGTCAATATAAATTGGCAAAGGTACGAAAACTAGTGGGATCATAATGAAATTCTCATAGAGATACTTCATGACTAAGATAGAACATATAAACTTTGTTTCGATGATTTCTGTTAGAGCACTGCTCTGTTGAACTCGCATGCATTGCTATCTCAAGCAATTTTTTCAATGTTAGTGATCAAAACTATAAGTCTTGATTTCTAGCCTATTTATAGATGCCTCGGACTAGGACATAGATTGTGTGGTTGAGCTTAGTTTTCACGGGTTTCATCATTTGAAGACGAATAACTACTAAGGGGAGATTGTGGAACTTCATCGACAAAAGGTATATGGAGACTTAAACTCATCTATCACTTGTAAAGTCTATTTCTACTTTATATCCTATATTGAGACATAAGTCGTACTACGATATAGTTTTCTATATACACATTTAAGATTTCAAGTTGAGTTTAAGTCACTTACATATTTCTCGAAATATGTGTTGGCAATCTTTCGCTTCGACCAAGTTCATCTTATATCATGTGAAAATTTCCAAGTAACATCTTACATGGTTTCATTTGGTGTTTCCTTGGAATGTTTCGTAATGATTATTTCAATAACTTGAAAATTGCTTTGATGCTAATAGTGTGTGAAAACGGCTATTGTCATCCTCTAAGAAAGTTTCAATGATTGAAATAAGAGTTTAGAACACTTAACCATTATTGGACTTGTCATGTTGTGCACTCTCGCACATATGTAATCCATGTCCGGGAACCATAGTATGCGCACCTGTTTGCGTACTTGTTGGTTTGAGAAATACGGAACCTAAGTATGCGTACCCGTTTGCGTACTGGCGTACAAGTTCATGTACGAGAATTTTTGTTGGGATTTGAAGTTCGCGTACCCGTTTGCGTACTGGCGTAACTCAATATTAGTCCGGGTATTTCAAGTATGCGTACCCATTTGCATACTTGAAGGTTAAAGTTCTAAAATCGGTTTTAAACATGAACATAAACATTTATATAATAAGGAATGCAATCTTTGCAAACCGTGGCTATAATGTTCATGATTGATTCGAGTGAATCAAAGCAATTTTGCTTCAATTTTGTTCTTGTATAATTATATGAGAATATAGCAATTGAACAACTCTGTAACTAGTTTCATTTGAGTCATTTGAACTAGTTATGGTTAAGATGACTAAGGTTGATATGAGAGTAATCATATGGCTAACCTCGGTTAACTATTTGTGAGCCAACATGGTGTACACGTTTGGGTACGGTTACATAAACCTAAATGAGGGTACATTTTATTTGTGTGTAACAAGCTAAGTTCGATATAACGATTGAAAGATATTAGCTTGGTTGAATCAGGTTTTTCATCCAACGGTGAATATTGAATGCTTTGTTACCAAGGTAAATTGGATTGCAAACCCTGATTTGAAATTTATATAATGGAGAATAGCAACTGGGAAACCTAATCACCACACCTCATGTGTGTTACTAGTTTCATAACTAGAGTCGATTCTCCTTTAACCTTAGGTTTCTATCGAGACCCTGTAGGTTAACAACTTTAAAGACTTCATTGGGATTGTGAAGCCATACCCAACTATTTTCTCTGTAATTGTGTGTTCTGATCTTGCCCGATTCTATCGTATTGAGTACAATTGAAATAATTAACTCGAGATTAATTTATCCGATAGTCAAGATAAAAGAAATCACAAACATCTTCGTCTCATCGTTTGTGATTCCACAATATCTTGTTTCGCGGGTCGATTAAGATTATCGTGAGGTGATTGATAATACTAGGCTATTCTTCGGGAATATAAGTTAGGTTTATCAATTGGTTCATGTTCACCTTGATTTATCAAAAAACGGAACAAAAACTCTTGGATATTTCTGTGAGAGACATATTTATTCAATCTATAGACTTTTCTGTGTGAGGCAAATTTGTTTATCAAGTCTTCGACTTTGGGTCGTAGCAACTCTTGGTTGTGGGTGAGATCAACTAAGGAAATCAAGTGCGTAGTATCCTGCTGGGAGCAGAGACGTAAGGAACATAACTGTACCTTGAATTAGTGTGAGATTGATTAAGGTTCAACTACAGTCCAGTCCGAAGTTAGTTGGTAGTAGACTAGAGTCTGTAGCGGCTTAATACAGTGTGGGGTTCAATCTGGACTAGGTCCCGGGGTTTGCATTTGCGGTTTCCTCGTTAACAAAATTTTAGTGTCTGTGTTATTTCTTTTCCGCATTATATTTTGTTATATAATTGAAATATCACAGGTTGTGCGTTAAGATCAATCAATTAGAATATCCAACCTCTAATTGTTGATTTACGTTGATTGACACTTGAACATTGGTCTTTGGTGCCGTTCAAGTAACTCCTCTTGTAATCAATCGGGCTCGCAGATTTTTATTTGCTGATTGCGGATTGAATTAAGAGTTAAAGATATTAAGATCTTTGATATACTTTACTCTAGATTGAGTCTGACTGTCTAGTTTATTCTCTAGAAAGTGTATTGGAGTAAGTCCTCTTAGATTGCCAAACGAATTGTTGGGTGTGGTTGTTAGACCCCCCGCATTTTCAATTTCACATAGTCGAAACTTAGTGTATTCATCAAGGAATTTAAATATACAAGAAAACTCTTATAATATTCCACATCCGCACTCCCCACAAAGATTTGGGAATTAAGCACAAGTCCAATTAAGAACCCTCCCCCATAAAATGTCATTCCCGAGAGAACAACAATAGCGATCTTACTTTTACAAGAAAGGAAAGATTTCTTTGGACATTAAAAAATTACATGAAACATGAATTTGTATCCAAAAATCTCAATTAAATTAACCACAAGAGAACCCATGATTAATTTAATCGGAAATGCTCAACATAAGAGAACTTACGGAGCCGCACATGACATTCACATAGAAGTGGATCAGGGAAAAATCAATACTGCGGAACATACAACGATTCATTCTATTTTACATCAATTTTTACATAATGTTATCATAGACTTAATCTTTGTTATCAAAAGTTCATTCTATTTTCCATCAATATTTGCATAAAGACATATAATAGACTTAACTTTGACATATATGGGACAATCATAGTGAAAAAACGAGGGTACCCAAATATACCTCAATTTAAAACTTTTCCACCTATAATTCCTTTCTCCGAAAGTGATTGTCTATAGACTGAGTCGAGACAATACAACTAATCGGTTCACACTTCATGTGATCGTCTATGGATACTAGATCGAGACAATACAATAACGAAGTATGTTTACTTGATAAATGATTCGGACTTAACCAAACACAATAGGATTACTATCAAGTAAATAGGAATTAACGTTTGTGTAATTTACTTTAAATTATAATGACAACAATTATAATTGTGGAAAATAAAAGTAAATGACACAACAAGATTTTGTTAACGAGGAAACCGAAAATGCAGAAAAACCCCGGGACCTTGTCCAGAATTGCTCAAGATTAAGCCGCTACACGAAATTAAACCAACTTCGTATAGTTGAGACCAGGAAACTAAACCTATAGTTCACCTAGTTCTGTCTGTATTCCCATGCCTCCAACTTATGAATAAGTCACGTACTTGGAACAATTCTTTTGATTCATATTCCAAACAGTGAAGGAACAACAAATATGTTCGGTAACAACTCTTTTCAACCAAGTGATATGAGTTCAACAAAAGGCTCTTGAGTTTATCCCAATAAACTCCTTTGTCAGGTCCTTAGATCTATCTAATAACAACTACCAAAGTAATTGTCAAGATTTTGCAATCAATACTTTGAATCACAAAGAATTATATTGATGCCGATCTACTCAAGTAATTAATCCAATCTACCACAAGGATAAAGCGATTATAGTTGGATCCTCTTTACCCGAAACAAGTATTGTCCACACCAAAGATTATGAACCCAAATCAGAAATCTTCTTCTTCTTCAAATCTTCTTAGATCTTCAATAAACACCCGCACACAATCAACTTGAATTTCTTGTGATCAATCAAATACAGAACGGAGTCTGTTAACAATGGATTATCACAAGACGTCTTTAGATATACAAACAGTCTAAAGATACCCGTCAAAACTTCGATCTTGTTTGAGTGAATCTTATACCAGAAGAGAAGATTCTCAAGCATAAACAAACTAGGTGCAATCAAAGTTCAACAACTGTTAGTCAATCAAATCAATCGAAAACTAATAATAAACCGCAATTATATATTTTCCCACCAACGGTACTAATAGAGCTTCTCAATCCCAAAGAAGTCTTTAAATCGAGCGGCCGTGAGAGAATTCGCCTAATTAGGTTACTTTCCTCTCCGAATAGGTGGCTCCACCAGTAACAATACAACTATGTAGTTTTGCTGGCTCTGAGGATTAGTTTTCTGGAAATGCAAACTTTGATATTTATAGACCAAGGAAGTTTGGACACCAAGGAATTTCCAAAACCGGAAATATTCTCAACATATGCAATATATTTCCAAATTTGGATTCCATAATTCCTGGAAATGCTTTGTCCAAATATTGAGAAAATCTCCAATTAGTAAATGTACATTACTAATTTTTATTTTCCAAATATAAAATTAAAAACCTTAATTAAAAGATTCTCAATTTATTTTCGATACGGGATGCTCCTTTAGCTATTAAGGAATATCTTTGAACAATAAAAGATAAGTGTTACTGCACATGTTCAAATTATGTCGATATCTTTACTTTGTAAGTCTTCTTTCAAACTTACAATCTTAGAATCGATTTGCCACACTTCCAAACAAGTTTAGAATTGGTTCACCTGACTTCCACGAACTATGTGATTGATTATCCTATCAAATCGCAAAACATGGGTTTCACGGTTCTACCAAAAAAAAATTCGGTTCTACCTACATGTGGGTACTAGAATTAGTCACGCTAGTTACCAAAACTTGGTTGACTAGGTACTAGGATCGGTTCTCACATATATATGGTATCTAACTTGTATTTGTTGCACTTGTCCATAGGATCGGTTCCCAATATCTAAAAAAAGTGTTGCACATATTCAAAGGACCGGTTACCAATATCTAGAAACTTGCTGCACCTCTTACAAGGATCGATTCCCCTTTTGTGATCAGTTGCACCTCTTACTAGGATCGGTTCCCTTTGCCTAGAGTTGGTCATACCAACAAATCGATCATATCATCTCAGGTGATTACTTAAAATTGGTTTCACTAATAAAAGTCGTACCAATACAAAAGTCATGCCTTGTGAACAGTTTTACCAAGAATATAAGCAAG
Source organism: Papaver somniferum (assembly GCF_003573695.1). NCBI lineage: Eukaryota > Viridiplantae > Streptophyta > Magnoliopsida > Ranunculales > Papaveraceae > Papaver > Papaver somniferum. The sequence continues at coordinate 12,280,238 of NW_020622934.1, forward strand.
TCATGAGCGGTTATACTAATCACACATATTGGTAGTTCAAAATATATGCAATGAATAACAATAACAATAAGCCTAGCGATTTACCTTTCAATTCACAAAACAAGTTCATGAATTTACTTCCTTTAAACGAATGTAAAACATTGTTTCCTAGGATGAAATCTTCACCTCATACCCATACATAATCACAATAGCGTTCAAACGATTATGTCGAAATCTTATATACGAAGTTCAAAAGATAAGCGTTATACTTCATATTGTATTCCTTAATACCACATCTAACTAGAGTATTAATAGATTCGAAGTTATGTTTTCAATATGCATGACTTGAAAGATATGTTAGGGAATGAAACAGTTCAAGTCAAATATTACTAACCTCAAGCGGAAGGATGATGTCGTCGTTGTAGCTCCGTACTTCTTCACATTCTTCAAGTCTTCATGTAATACTTGTAATGTCTCATATCCTAATACTTTCAAGCTAACCTATACGAAGTTGACTCTAGTATATAATCAAGCGACTCTTTAAATGAGTTTTGGTTCACTAAAATATGACAACCAAACTTGACATACCAACGCTTGGTGGGTTCAACCGAGCTATGCTCTAACAATCTCCCCCTTAGTCAATTCTAGTGACAAAACTATTACATCATATGGATAAACAAATTAAAAGAATTCATTACACATACGCTTGATATCCAAATTCAACAGCACAATAACCTGAATACATTCTGAAAAGGCGGGGGTTAACAACAACACCCAATATTTCGCTTAGCAATCTGTATGGACAAACTCGAATATACTTTTAAGAGAATCAACAAGACTCAATCAATTAAAATTATATCAACGAGTTTATATAAGTCTTCTTGATTTGATTTACTCAAGCAAGAACTGCTAGTTCTAATCAAATACAAGGAATAACTTGGATGGTACCAAAGACCAATATCCAAGGATCAATCAATATCAATCAACAACCGAAGGTCGGATTTCCAATTGATTGATTCAAACGCACAACCTGTATTATTTTAATTATATAAACAAATATAATGCGGAAATAGAAATAACACAGACACCAGAAATTTTGTTAACGAGGAAACCGCAAATGCAAAAGAACCCCGGGACCTAGTCCAGATTGAACACACACTGTATTAAGCCGCTACAGACACTAGCCTACTCCAAGCTAACTTCGGAATGGACTGTAGTTGAACCCCAATCAGTCTCCCACTGATCCAAGGTACAGTTGTACTCCCTACGCCTCTGATCCCAGCAGGATACTGTGCACTTGATTCCCTTAGCTGATCTCACCCACAACTAAGAGTTGCTACGACCCAAAGTCGAAGACTTGACAATAAACAAATCTGTCTCACACAGACAAGTCTATCAAAGGATCAATCTGTCTCACACAGATAAACCCTAAAAGGTTTTGTTCCGTATTTTGATAATAATCAAGGTGAACAGGAACCAATTGATAATTCAGTCTTATATTCCCGGAGAACATCCTAGAGTTATCAATCACCTCACAACAATCTTAATCGTATGGTAGCGAAACAAGATGTTGCGGAATCACAAACAATGAGACGAAGATGTTTATGATTACTTTTTATATCTTGCCTATCGGAGATATCAATCTCAAGCCAATCAATCTGATTGTACTCGTACGATAGAAGATGCAAGATCAGATCACACAACTACGATAAAAGTAGCATCGGTCTGGCTTCACAATCTCAATGAAGTCTTTAAGTCGTTAACCTGGTTTTAGAAGAAGAAAACCAAATTTTAAAGGAGAACCGAATCTAGTATGCAAACTAGTATCACAAGTGAGGTGTGGGGATTAGTTTTGTACAGATACTAGAGTTCCCCTTATATAGTCTTTCAAATCAGGGTTTGCAATTAAGTTACCTTGGTAACAAAGGAATCAATATCCACCGTCATATGAAAACCTGATTTAGATTCAAGATAATATTTCTCAACCGTTAGATCGAAAACTTAGCTTGTTACACACACTTGACAATGCACGCTTCTAGGTTTGTTAATCGTACCAAAACGTATGCACTTATTGGTTCAACAATAGTTAACCAAATGGTTAGCCATATTAGAATTCCATATCAACCACGTTCTTCTTCACCATAACTATTTCAAATGATTTCAAATGAACTAGTTAGAGAGTTGTTCAATTGAAAGGAAATCTCATATACTACACAAGACACAATTGAAGCAAAGATGATTTGTTTCACTTGAATCGGTTCATGAACTTTTATAGCCACTGTTTGCAAACTGCATTCCTTAGTCTTTTTAAGTTTAAGTTCAGAAATCATCTTCAGATATATAACCTTCTCAAGTTCGCAGACTAGGTTCGCGGACTTAAGTTTCCGGGCAGAGTTTACAAACTCCAGCAGAAATTCTCGGGTATGAGAACTTCTCCGGTTCGCGACTGGGTTCGCGGACTTGGTTTCACGCAAGTAGTTTGTCAACTCCAGCATAAATTCTCGGGTTTGAGAACTTCGGAAGTTCGCGGACTGAGTTTCACGTAAGTAGTTTGTCAACTCCGGCAGAAATTCTCGGGTTTGGGTTCGGAAGTTCGCGGACTGAGTTCGCGGACTTGGCTCATGCCATTCTTCCGATTCTCTTGATCAACAAAGTTCGCAAACTTTGGTTCAAGGAATAGGACTTATACATAAATGTGTTTCCACAACAATGCTTATGTCCACCATTGGTTATGTAATCTAAACTCTCATTTCAATTATTGAAACATTCTTAGAGGACGTTTTATAGTTGTTACACCATTTCTCGTCAAAGCAATTTTTAAGATGATTGAAATATATCTTGACTTTCGTCACATGGTAAATATAAACTTGGTTAAATTTAAAAGCTTACCAACTCATATTTCGAGATATAGATAGGCGAGGTATACTCGGCTCGAAATACCAAATGTGTATAATCAAAGTCTATGTATATAGCATACGACTTCTTGTCTCAAGGAGTAGAAGATAGAGTAGATATACTTTTGAGTGATAGATAATTTCAAGTCTTCACATACCTTTTTGTCGAGAAGTTCCACCGGTTCCTTGAGTAGTTCTTCTACTTGTATGATGAATCGCCATGAAGTCCTTGAGCTCAACTACACTTTCTATCCTAGTCCGAGACTTAGCTATAATAGACTAGAAATCAAGACTTATAGTTTTTATCACTAACATTGACAAACATGCTTGAGATAGCAATGCATGCGAGTTCGACCGAGCAATGCTCTAACACATTCAATCCATAAATGCCATTGTTTACATTATAATAACAAAGCTAATACTCCCCGTAAAGGTAAGATAGGTATATTTTCAATCCCCACGTCTTTTTTATTTCCATTATCCTATGAAATGCTACTCCCTCTTAGTCTATGCTTTACTCTTTCGTTAGATATAACGTTTAAGCACCATTGTCCTTTCGCTTAGTGATATCAATCAATATAAATCAATAACAATATCACTTGTTTACTCCATATATTTCTCTGCCTTTTTGTCACAAAATGACAAAGATACGAGCAAATAAAGGATAAACAGAAAGGATCTTATAAATCTCACAAGACTTGCAACCTATAAGAGTTAAGCACGAGGGTTCCACACACCACTTTTGATAACCAATATCAAAACCGAAACTACAAAGTAATTTTTTTTTGATATGTTACCAAGCAAACAATTTCCCGAAGCAATTTTCCCGAATAGTTTAACAAACCAAAAATTGACTAAGAACCTTAGTTACTTTGCTAAACCGATTGCACAAATACAATCGCTTGTTCGATAAGACCAAAATAAAGATAACTCTATTTATCATCAGGTTCTAATTATCCATATAACTTAGACCTTTCACTTTTAAACAAGACAAGTACTAGTTTAGTGAAGTAACATTTCTTGTTAAGGAATTCGATTAGACTTGAATAACTGAAACCTCCACTTTGATAAGTCTAACTAAGATCAGAATTAACTTAGTTTCTCTTATCCGGAATCGAATTGGACTAAACAATTCATCCCGAAAACCTTTTATTTTTTTAATCCATAAAAAATTCATTCAAACCAAATAAATCAACTTGCATAATTATTTACCTCAACTGGAAGCAATTGAAACAACATAGACATTAAAGCACCGCAATTGCACCGAAATTTTGTAAGCCTAAACGATTGATACCAAACAATAAAGCAAGATAACAATAGTTTTTCTTAACCAGAAACAATTGAATCACACAAACATCCATACAAAAATAATGGAATAAACATAAATTGTACCGAAATTTTGTTAAGCACAAGCAAAAAATTATATGCAATAAAATCAGGCTTTTCTTAAACAGGAAAACGATTAACTAACAAAGTCGTTATCTCAAATTCCGCATCCTCTTTTCCATTAATGTTTGCATCTTCTCTCCAGGGAGAATTGATACCTAAATATCATTATGTTGTCATCCTTATGCAAGACAAAAAGAATAACAACAACCAACCTTTACGAGAGAAAGGTTGAAAATCGGTTTTAACTATTGCAATGCAAAAATTGAAACCCAGAAACACATATGCTTTTATGCTAAACCAAACGATTCAACATATTGTGACTTTTTCATATATTGTTTCAATCAGAACCCCTCATGATCCTTTGATAAAACCTACTAACATGGGCTAGAACTTAATCTTGCTAAACCAAAAAGTCACCCAAACCATAAGGGTTCACAACATATGAGATCGAATAATAAGGTTATGAAAACCGAAGTCAAACATCCCATAAACATACATAGCAATAAGATAAAACATTCAAGCACATGCTATGTAATCAAAAACTATCACAAGAAAAATTATAAACCAATAATTTTATTCATAAATAGGATAGTTTTATCCATAAAATAGACTTTATTGAAATAATCAAAAACTAATGTCTATTTTTCAACAGATTTTTCAAAGATCATCTTCAATTTCCTCAAATTTTTCAGGATCTTCATCAACAACATCTCGACTGATATCTCGGATTCTGCACACAATACCTTGATTATGTTCACAGGATAAAGCATTAACCTTTCGATTAATATTTTGAGCATACTCCATGTTACCGATTCCAAGTTGAATCAGCTTTATTTGGTTACGGATAACAGTTCTTAGTAGTGCTGCCTGTCTATGATGAGTTTCAATAGTACTGAGGAGGACTTGTCGTAGATTGATAATATCAGTCTTAGCATCCAAACTGTTTTAGACAAGGAAATGAGTCACATCTTCCTTTTCATTTTCTATATCTTCACAACCAGATTTCTTGAAGGTATCATCAAGATGAACTGTTTCCTTAGAAGTCATTCCACTCAAGGCTTTCAGAAGTTTTTCTTGAGATCTGGTTTGAGAATGCATTCTTTAGCATAAGTTCTCGACACGTTGAGTACATATACTTGAAATACCTTTAACACATTCCAAACATAGGAGTCAGCCTTAAATAAATATTTCTGACCAGATTTGAAAATATTTTCGCATCTAATGTGTTAAACAATCACAAAGATTCTTTAGAAAGAATCAACCTTTTAGATCACATATTTAAAACTGCTTTAGATAGGGAAACTTATCCTGTTTACACAAGTTGTTTGTAAGACAACTTTTCTACACAGAAGGACAGCTTTCAACATCTTCAGGTAGATTGTGTAAACTCTCTATGTTGAATAAGAGATTGTTGACAGGATACAGATTGCCAGATTTGTGTGCTTCCTTACATCAGAAGATTGGGCATTGTAAGGATGCACATTCCAACGCAATTAAGCGTTGGGGTGAGAACCTTCCTCACCAAATGTCTTTCGAGGAATTTCTTCCTTCTTACTTTTAGGGACATTATTATGATCCCTTGTATGGGTTTCGAACCCATCCTCTTCATCAGGAATATTGCGAGATGTTATATCCTTGATTACATCTTGTACCCAGGATGGTACGTTCCTTGAACTTGATCCCGTGTGGTCTAGATCTTCCATCTGATAGAGTACTGATGTCTTTAGTTCAAGACATTCCATATGTCCTCTTAAGGTATCCATTCCTTGTTGTAAATGTTTTTCTAAACACTTGTCTAGATATACTTTCCGACATGTCTCTGTAAGAAGATCTTCAATAAGAATCTTATTCCTTATTTGTGAATGCTCCAACGATTGTGTAAGAATTTCACACTCTGTAGTCTGTTGATGAACTTCATTGCATAAAGCCAATTTTTGTTGCAGATTATTTTGAAGACTGAGTGATTCTCGCTTTCCTTCACAAATTCTTACATTCAATTGAACAAAAAGTCCTAAGACGTCGTCCAGACTATCAATGGTTTTTCTCTTTTCTGCATAACTTTCAACATGTTTGAAGAATCTTTCTAACATTTTACAAAAACCAGAACTTGCGCAGTCTGGTGAATCTAATCTCTTTTCAGAAGATTTTTCACTAGAGATTGGAGTCGGATCCAAAACATGTTTAAGTTTCAGATTCATTCTTTTCTGATCAGGAACCTGATTCGCAATAAAGTTATTAGTCATAGAATTTTTCTTTGATTTTCGAAAAGACTTACGAGACCAATTTCCATTGAACTTCTCTGAGATATTATTCTCATTATCTTGACATACGTTAACTGATTTCTTCATAAGTTTAGCTTTGCTTTTCTTATTTTGACTTATATCTTATAGGTTGGATCACACCAAACACAGATTATTAGATCTTTTCCTGTTTGCCTGCTCTGATACCAATTGAAAAGGCGAGGGTACCCAAATATACCTCAATATAAAACTTTTACGCTTATAAGTCCTTTCTCCGAAAGTGATTATCTATAGACTGAGTCGAGACAATACAACTAATCGGTTCACACTTCGTGTGATCGTTTATGGATACGAGATCGAGACAATACAATAACGAAGTATGTTTACTAGATAAATGGTTCGGACTTAACCAAACACAATAGGATTACTATAAAGTAAATAGAAATTAACGTTTGTGTAATTTAATTTAAATTATAATAACAACAATTATAATTGCGTAATTAAAAGTAAATGACACAGCAAGAATTTGATAACTAGGAAACCGCAAATGCAGAAAAACCCCGGGATCTTGTCCAGAACTGAATACTCTCAGGATTAAGCCGCTATACAAAATCAAACCAACTTCGTATAGTTGAGACCAAGCAACTAAACCTATAATTCACCTAGTTCCTTCTGTATTCTCACGCCTCAGACTTGTAGTAAGTCACGTACTTGGAACTATTCCTTTGGTTCGTATTCCAAACAGTAAAGGAACAAAAAATATGTACGGTAACAAATCTTTTCAACCAAGTGATATGAGTTCGACAAAAGGATATTGAGTTTATCCCAATAACCTCCTTTGTAAGGTCCTTAGATCTATCTAATAACAACTACCAAAGCAATTGTCAAAATTTTGCAATCAATACTTTGAATCACAAAGACTTATATTGATATCGATCTACTCAACTAATCAATCCAATCTACTACAAGGATAAACCGATTATAGTTGGATCTTCTTTACCCGAAACAAGTATTGTGCACAACAAAGATTATGAACCCAAATCAAAAATCTTTTTCGTCTTCAAATCTTCTTAGATCTTCAATAAACACCTGCATACAATCAACTTGAATATCTTGTGATCAATCACACACAGAATGGAGTCTGTTAACAATGGATTATCACAAGACGTCTTTAGATCTACAAACAGTCTAAAGATCCCCGTCGAAACTTCGATCTAGTTTGAGTGAATCTTATATTAGAAGAGAAGATTCTCCAGCATAAACAAACTAGGTGCAATCAAAGTTTAACAACCGTTAGTCAATCAAATCATTCGAAAACTAATAATAAACCGCAATTATGTAGTTTCCCACCAACGGTACTAATAGAGCTTCTCAATCCCAAGGAAGTTTTTAAACTGAGCGGACGTAAGAGATTTCTCCTAATTAGGTGACTTTTCTCTCCGAATAGGCGGCTCCACCAGTAACAACACAACTAGGTAGTTTTGCTGGCTCTAAGGATTAGTTTGCTCGAAATGCAAACTTTGATATTTATAGACCAAGGTAGTTTGGACACCAAGGAATTTCCAAAACCGAAAATATTCTCAAGATATGCAATATATTTCCAAATTCGGTTTCCATAATTCCTGGAAATGCTTTGTCCAAATATTGAGAAAATCTCCAATTAGTAAATGCACATTACTAATTTTTATTTTCCAAATATAAAATTAAAAATCTTAATTAAAAGATTCTCAATTTATTTTCGATCTGGGATTCTCCTTTAGCTATTAAGGAATATCTTTGAACAATAAAAGATAAGCGTTATTGCACATGTTCAAAGTATGTTGACATCTTTAATTTGTAAGTCCTCTTTCATACTTACAATCTTGGAATCGATTTTCCACACTTCCAAACAAGTGTAAAATTGGTTCATCTGACTTTCAAGAACTATGTGATTTATTATCCTATCAAATCACCAAACATGGGTTTCACGGTTCTACCAAAACAAGTTTCGGTTCTACCTCCATGTGGGTACTAGAATTAGTCACGCTAGTTGCCAAAACTTGGTTGACTAGGTACTAGGATTGGTTCGCACATATATATGGTATCTAACTTGTATTTGTTGCACATGTCCATAGGATCGGTTTCCAATATCCAAAAACGTGTTGCACATGTTCATAGGATCGGTTTCTAATATCTAGAAACTTGCTGCACCTCTTACAAGGATCGATTCCCCTCTTGTTATCGGTTGCACCTCTTACTAGGATCGGTTCCTCTTTGCCTATAGTTGGTCATACCAATAACACTAAAGCGTTCATACCATCTCAGGTGATTACTAAGATCGGTTTCACTAATAAAAGTCGTACCAATACAAAAGTCAAGTCTTGTGAATAGTTTTACTAAGAACACAAGCAAGTCGTGAGAGGTTATACTAATCACACATATTGGTAGTTCAAAAGATCTGCAATGAATAACAATAACAATAAGCCTAGCGATTTCCCTTTCGATTCACAAACCACGTTCATGAATTTACTTCCTTTAAACGAATGTAAAACATTGTTTCCTAGGATGAAATCTTCACCTCATACCCATACATAATCACAATAGCATTCAAACGATTATGTCGATGTCTTATATACGAAGTTCAAAAGATAAGCGTTATACTTCGTATTGTATTCCTTAATACCACGTCTAACTAGAGTATAATCATTCATAGATTCGCATTTATGTTTTCAATATGCACGACTTGAAGGATACGTTAGGGAATGAAACAGTTCAAGTCAAATATTACTAACCTCAAGAGGAAGGATGATGTCGTCGTTGTAGCTCCGTACTTCTTCACATTCTTCAAGTCTTCATGTAATACTTGTAATGTATCATATCCTAATACTTTCAAGCTAACCTATACGAAGTTGACTCTAGTATATAATCAAACGACTCTTTAAATGAGTTTTGGCTCACTAAAATATGACAACCAAACTTGACATACCAACGCTTGGTGGGTTCAACCGATCTATGCTCTAACACATAATTCACGGACGCAAACACACATATCCCATAATAATTTTTGCAATATATAAAACCAATAAATATTAATATTGCAAAATCATCTTCCAAATAAAACTTAGTATTCAAATAAATAAATCTAAAAACATTGCAGGATGAAAATCGTTGGCAATAGCTATGTGTACTCACAATAATTGCTATTACAAACCCTAGTTATCCTTCTTAAAGCATAAGAATAAATTCTCATAAGAAGTTTCTTGGACATTAAGACCTTTGAAAAAGAGTTTTTTTGAAGGAAAAAGGAATGTAGGGTTAAGGAACATTTATACAATGTAAGAAGATTCACGTACGCATAACTCACAACCCTAAAGAAGGCATAATTGTCGATTTTACCCCTCCTTTAATTAACAAACAAGGAAACCTCTTTTTCAATACAATCTAGGATATGAAAAGATCAATTGAAACCTAAACTAAACAAAAAAAACTTTTACTTTTTCTTAAGACCTGAAAGTGTTTAAATCTTGTCTCTTTGGGATCAGGCACTTGAGACAAGATGCATACCCAACACAATTAAGTAATGTTGGGGTGAACGATAATCTGTCCACCATGCACTCTTTGGAAAGAGTTCCTAAAATCCTCTTTCACTTAATGTTTATACCATGTTCTTTTCTGTAGTGGTCTAACTTTTTCTTTAGAAATTAACTTCTTTGGAGAAGAGTTGATTTGTGATTGAGTGTTTCTTAATAAATCACATAGTTCTTGAAAGTCATATGAACCAATTCTAAACTTGTTTGGAAGTGTGGCAAATCGGTTTCAAGGTTGTAAGTATGAATGAGAACTTACAGAGTAAGGATGTCTACATACTTTGAACACGTTCAATAATGTTTATATTTTATTGTTCAAAGTTATTACTTAATAGCTACAGGAATAAAATCCCAAGATCGAAATATAAATAAGTTAAGAATCTTTTAATCAAGGTTTTTAATTTTATTTTAGAAAAATGAGAATTAGTAATGTGCATTTACTAGTTGAGATTTTCCAAAGAGATTTTTGGTCATTATTTTGGACAGAGCATTTCCACGAATTATGAAAACCGAATTTGGAATATATTGAATATCTTTGAGAATATTTTCGGTTTTGTAAATTCCTTGGTGTCCAAACTTCCTTGTCTATAAATACTTGAAGTTTTCATTTCTAGAAAACTAATCTTCGCGACAGCAAACTTCCTTAGTTGTGTTGTTACTGGTGTAGCCGCCTATTCGTAGAGGAGAGTAACCTAATTAGGCTAAATCTCTTACGGCCGCTCAATTTAAAGTCTTCTTTGGGATTTAGAAGCTCTACGAGTACCGTTGGTGGGAAACTAGATAATTGTGGTTTATCTTGTGTTTCCAATTGATTTGATTGACTAACGGTGGTTTAAATTTGATTGCACCTAGTTTGTTTATGCTTGAGAATCTTCTCTTCTGATATAAGATTCACTCAAGCTAGATCAAAGTTTCGACAGGGATCTTTAGACTGTTGTTAGTGCTAAAAAAGATTTTATGATAATCCATCCTTAACAGACTCCGTTCTGTGAGTGATTGATCACAAGAGATTCAAGTTGTCGTGTGCAGGTGTTTATTGAAGATCTAAGAAGATTTGAAGACACAGAAGATATTGAAGATTTCTGATTTGGGGTTCATAATCTTTGGTGTGCACAATACTTGTTTCGTATAACAGGATCCAACTATAATCGGTTTATCCTTGTGGTAGATTGGATTGATTAGTTGTATATATCGACATCAATACAATTCTTTGTGATTAAAAGTATTGATTGCAAAATATTAACAATTAGTTCGGTGAATTAACATAAGATAGATCTAACAACCTGACAAAGGGGTTTATGTTAAGATAAACAAAAGAGCCTTTGTCCGACTCATATCACTTGGTTGAATAGAGTTGATACGAAAAAGATTTGTTGTTCCTTTACTGTTTGGAATACGAACCAAATGAATTATTCCAAGTACGTGACTTATTCATAAGTTGGAGGCGTGGGAATACAGATCGAACTAGGTGAACTATAGGTTTAGTTGCTTGGTCTCAACTATACGAAGTTGGTTTAATTTTGTGTAGCGGCTTAATCCTGAGAGTATTCAATTCTGGACAAGGTCCCGGGGTTTTTCTGCATTTGCGGTTTCCTCGTTAACAAAATCTTGCTGTGTCATTTACTTTATATTTTCGCATTATAATTTTCTTATAATAATTAAAGTAAATTACACAAACGTTAATTCCTATTTACTTGAGAAGCAATCCTATTGTGTTCGGTTAAGTCGGAACCTTTTTATCAAGTAAACATACTTCGTTGTTCTATTGTCTCGATCTCGTATCCATAGACGATCACACGAAGTGTGAACCGATTAGTTGCATTATCTCGACTCAGTCCATAGACAATCACTTTCGGATAAAGGACTTATAGGTAGGAAAAGTTTTATCTTGAGGTATATTTGGGTACCCTCGCCTTTTCAATTGGTATTAGAGCAGGCAAACACGAAAAGATATAACAATCTGTGTTTGATGTGATCCAACCTATAAGACATGAGTCAAAAGAAATTTAAGTGACAGCGAAAACTTAAAAAGGACTCAGTTAACGTATCGCAAGTCTTTGGAAGTTTTGATTTTAAAAAATTCTTAGAAGGGACATCCTCATCGAGTTCTACGAGCTCAGTTGAAAATGCTTCTGAATATTCTCAAGATGAGATTAAGTTAAGTCATGTACTGATGATCAAGGACCTCGAGTCTAAAAATCTTCTGTAAGAGATGAAAAGGTTGATCATGTGAGTGTAAAAACTTCCGATATACAAGTGTTAAAAGAATCTTTTGACTCTTGTGCAACTGAACTCACTCTTGGGCTAAAAAGAAAAGGAAAACTTCTAGAAGAATTAGGTTGTTTGCAAGATGAAAATGAATAACTTGTTCATGATATTTCCTCCTTGACGGCGGAATTATATTCTCTCAAGAATACATCTTCCTTGGAGATTCAATCCTTGGAAGATAAACTTGTTGAATATAAAACAAGGATTAACTCTCAACAAAAGAGTTTTGAATAGAAGCAAGGTACATATCTCTCACGAGAACAATGCCTTGAAGCGGAGCTAGTTGTTTCTCTTTATAAAATCAAGACGTTAGAAGAATAAATTTTTTACTTGAAAAAGTTCAATGATAGCACAAAAAATTTAACCTCAATGTTATAAGCAAGTAGAAATCATCGTGATACACGAGGATTGGGCTGTAAGGGAATAAATGCTTCAAATATTAGCAAAGAAGTAAAATTCGTCAAAGCTACAAATTCTTCTAAACCAGAGGCTTCCACCGATGTAAAAGATGCGCGTATTTCTTGTAAAGAAGTAATACCAGTCAAGCCTAAGAATTATGTTCAACCAGCAGCAATCAAAGAGAGCACTTCATCTAATGTCAAGAAACCAACAATGTTGAACAAAGATAAGAAGAAGAAGAATAAAAATCGTCGATCTCCAATGTAAGAAAATCCATAAGAAGGTAACATTAAAACTCAGACTTCGTATGTTACTAAGCATTGTTGTTATTGTGGTAATAAAGGGCATGTGGAATGGGGATGCAAGATTCGTAATATAAAAGATACATTTTATTTTGTATCAAACGAATTGTCTAAGATTTCTCCCCAAAGGAACTCAGATCGGTATAGTCCTAAGTTTAGGAAAAAGAACTATTGTAATGATAGTTCAAATTTTGCATATCACTCGACAATGTCGCTTCATAAAAGACCCAATTATAGAAAGAGAGATGACTTTTTAAATGCAAAAACAAGATATGATGTTCCAAATTGGAGAAAGGGTGTTTAGTAAAATATTCAAAAGGACAATGATCCTAATGGTATGAAGGAGAAAGTTGTTCCTGCGAAACCCAACTCTAAATGGGTCCCGAAGTCCTTCATAGCGAAGAAGGGACCAAAAGTTAGTCACAAGAATGACTCTCAGCTGTTAATTTTTGGTGACAATAATTACAAGAGTTTTCTTGAAAGACTAAAGAAAGACATCATGTATGAATTCTCTTGTACTAGTGGACGTTGTGATAATGACACTCTTCATCACAAGTCAAATAAGAAAAACAAGAGACGGAACAAGAGAAAACAAACCAAGCAAGAGGTCAAGAATGATGATTCTATCTTAGTCACTCATGACGAACAAGACAAGGCTCAACTTAACACAACCTAGTTGTGTTAGAATGTGCATACTCACCTTAGTGCTCAATCTTTTTAAAGGTGAGAAAGCACATAAAAAAAACTGAGCACATGATCTCTCGATTATTTTATGACTAATTAACATATTTAGGGAGATTAATCTTATATACTCATACCTTCTCTATATATTTTTGATATTTTGATAGAAACGGTAATTTTGAGTTGATGATGTTGATATCTACTGATCATATTTGTGTAGCTCTTGCTTTTGTGGTATGACCGATTCCTAGAAGAAAATTCATATGAATGAATGTTTATATTTTTGCTTTGAATATTCAGTTTGTGGAATGTTTGATTTCGGTTTTATTACCTTGATATTCGATCTCATAATGTTGTGAACCCTTATGGTTTGGGTGACTTTTTGATTTAGCAGGATTAAGTTCTAGCCCATGTTGGTAGGCTTTATCAAAGGATCATGAGGGATTCTGGTAGAAACAATATGTGAAAAAGCCACAATATGTTGAGTCAGTTTTGGTTTAGCATAAAAGCATATGTGTTCCGACGGTTTTCAACTTTTGCTTGCAATTGTTAAAACCGATTTTCAACCTTTCTCTGGTAAAGGTTGGTTGTTTTTATTCTTTTGTTTTTCATAAGGATGACAACATAATGATATTTCGATATCAATTCTCCCTGGACGAAGATGCAAACATATTGGAGAAGTGGATGCGAAATATGAGGTAACAATGTTGTTAGTTAATTGTTTTCCTATTTAAGAAAAGCCTGATTATTATTCCATATATTTTTTGCTTTTGCTTAACAAAATTTCGGTACAATTGATGTTTTATTCCATGATGTGTGTATGGATGTGTGTGTGATTCAATTGGTTCCGGTTAAGAAAAAATATTGTTATCTTGCTTTATTGTGTGGTATCAATTGTTTAGGCTTACAAAATTTCGGTGCAATTGCGGTGTTTTAAGGCTTATGTTGATTCAATTGCTTCCGGTTGAGGTAAATAATTTTGAAAGTTGATTTATTTGGTTTGTATGAATTACCTATGGCTTAACGAAATAAAAGGTTTACGGGATGGATTGTTAAGTCCAATTCAATTCCGGATAAGAGAAGCTAAGTTTATCTTAGTTAAACTTATCAAAGTGGAGGTTCCGATTATTCAAGTCTAATCGAATGCCTTAACAATAAATGAGTTAACTAACCCAGTACTTGTCTTGTTTAAAATTGAAAGGTCTAAGTTATATGGATATTTAGAACCTGATGAGAAAAATAGAGTTATATTTATTTTGGTCTTATCGATTGAAGCGGTTGTATTTGTACAATCGGTTTAGCAAAGGGACTAATTTGCTTAGTTTATTTTTGGTTTGCTAAACTAAACTGGGAAAAATGTTTCGGACAATTGTTTCCTTGGTAACATATCAAGATAAAACTAGTTGTAGTTTCGGTTTTGATACTGGTTATCAAAAATTGTGTGTGGAACCCTTGTGCTTAACTGTATAGGTTGCAAGTCTATTTTGATATTTGTAAGATTCTTTTCGTGTTGTCCTTTATTTTTTTCGTTTCTTTGTCATTTTGTGACAAAAAGGGGGAAAAATATATGGAGTAAACAAGTGATATTGGTATTGATTTTATATTGATTGGTATCACTAAGGAAAAGAACAATTGTGCTTAAATTTTTATTTAAACGAAAGAGTGAAAGCATAGACTAAGGGGGAGTAACATATCATATTACTTGGTATAACAAAGTCGTACATATTGATGAAATCTACCTATCTCACCTTTAGGGGGAGTCTTAGCTTTGTTACTATAATGTCAACAGCGGCATTTAAGGATTGAATGAATACAGGTTATTGTGCTGTTGAATTCGGGAGTCAAGCGTATGTGTAAAGAATTCTTGTAATTTGTTTATCCATATGATTGTAAGAGTTTTGTCACTAAAATTGACAAAGGGGGAGATTGTTAGAGCATAGATCGGTTGAACCCAACAAGCGTTGGTATGTCAAGTTTGGTTGTCATATTTTAGTGAATCAAAACTCATTTTAAGAGTCGCTTGATTATGTACTAGAGTCAACTTCGTATAGGTTAGCTTGAAAGTATTAGGATACGAGACATTACAATTATCGCGAAGACTTGAAGAAGTGAAGAAGTAAGAAGCTACAACGACAATATCATCCTTCCACTTGAGGTTACTAATATTTGACTTGAACTGTTTCATTCCCTAACGCATCTTTCAAGCCGTGCATATTGAAAACGAAACTGCGAAGCATGTTTGAACTCTAGATAGACATAGTATTAAGGAATACGATATGAAGTTTATTGCTTAACAATTAAACTTTGTAGATAAGACATCGACATAATTGTTTAAATGCTATTGTGATTATGTATGGGTATGAGGTGAGGATTTCATCATAGGAAACAATGTTTTACATGTGTTTTAAGGAAGTAAGTTCATAAACTTGATTATGAATCGAAAAGGAAATCGCCAGGCGTTATTGGGATTGTTATTCATCGCATATCTTGTGAAAATCCAATATGTGTGATTTAGTATAACCATTCACGTCTTGTTTGTGTTCTTGGTAAAACTATTCATAAAAGGCCCGACTAATATATTGGTATGACTTTTATTAGTGAAACCGATCTTAAGTAATCACCTGAGATGGTATGATCGAGTTTGTGGTTTGTTGAACCGAATCTGGGTAAAGGGGGACCGATCCTATGAAGAGGTGAAACACATCACAAAGGGGAATTTATCCTTGTATGAGGTGCAACAAGTTTTTAGCAGAAAGGGGAACCGGTCCTATGGACATGTGCAACACGTTTTTAGGCAAAGGGGAACCAATCCTATGGACATGTGCAACACATATAAGTTAGATACCATATATATGTGGGGAACGGATCCTAGTACCTAGTCAATCAAATTTTGGAAAGCTAGTGTGACTATGCACAGTACTCACATGGAGGTAGAACCGAAACTTGTATTGGTAGAACCGTTAATCCCATGATTTGTGATAGAGTGTCTCTTAATCAATCGCATAGTTCTTGAAAGTCAGATGAACCAATTCTAAACTTGTTTCGAAGTGTGGGAAATCAGTTTCAAGGTTGTAAGTACGAAACATGACTTACAAAGCAAGGACGTCGGCATACTTTGAACACGTCCAGTAATGTTTATCTTTTACTGTTCAAAGTTATTACTTAATAGCTACAGGAAGAAAATCCCAGGATCGAAATATAAATAAGTTAAGAATATTTTAATTAAAGTTGTTAATTTTATTTTAGGAAAATGAGAATTAGTAATGTGCATTTACTAGTTGAGATTTTCCAAAGAGATTTTCGGTCATTATTCTGGACAGAGCATTTCCACGAATTATGAAAACTGAATTTGGAATAAATTGAATATCTTTGAGAATGTTTTCGGTTTTAGAAATTCCTTGGTGTCCAAACTTCCTTTTCTATAAATACTTGAAGTTTGCATTTCTAGCAAACTAATCCTTCATGACAGCAAACTTCCTCGGTTGTGTTGTTACTGGTGTAGCCGCCTATTCGGAGAGGAGAGTAACCTAATTAGGCGTAATCTCTTATGACCGCTCAATTTAAATTCTTCTTTGGGATTGGGAAGCTCTACGAGTACCGTTGGTGGGAAACTAGATAATTCCGGTTTATCTTGTGTTTTCGATTGATTTGATTGACTAACGGTGGTTGAACTTTGATTGCACCTAGTTTGTTTGTGCTTAAGAATCTTCTCTTCTGATATAAGATTCACTCAAACTAGATCGAAGTTTCGAAAGGGATGTTTAGACTGTTGTTAGTGCTAAAGACAATCTTGTGATAATCCATCGTTAACAGACTCCGTTCTGTGCATGATTGATCACAAGAGATTCAAGTTGTTGTGTGCAGGTATTTATTGAATATCTAAGAAGATTTGAAGAAAAAGAAGATATTGAAGATTTCTGATATGGGGTTCATAATCTCTGATGTGCACAATACTTGTTTCGGTATAAGAGGATCCAACTATAATCGGTTTATCCTTGTGGTAGATTGGATTAACTAGTTGTGTAGAGCGGCATCAATACAGTTCTTTGTGATTAAAAGTATTGATTGCAAAATCTTAAAAATTACTTTGGTGATTAAACATAAGATAGATCTAAGAACCTGACAAAGGAGTTTATGTTAAGATAAACAGAAGAGCCTTTGTCCGACTCATATCACTTGGCTGAATAGAGTTGATACCAAACAGATTTGTTGTTCCTTTACTGTTCGGAATACGAACCAAAGTAATTGTTCCAAGTACGTGACTTATTCATAAGTTGGAGGCGTGGGAGTACAGACGGAACTAGGTGAACTATAGGTTTAGTTGCTTGGTCTCAACTATACGAAGTTGGTTTAGTTTTGTGTAGCGGCTTAATCCTGAGAGTATTCAATTCTGGACAAGGTCCCGGGGTTTTTCTACATTTGCGGTTTCCTCGTTAACAAAATCTTGCTGTGTCATTTACTTTATATTTCCGCATTATAATTGTCTTATTATAATTAAATTAAATCACACAAACGTTAATTCCTATTTACTTGATAAGCAATCCTATTGTGTTCTCTTAAGTCCGAACCTTTTTATCAAGTAAACATACTTCGTTGTTGTATTGTCTCGATCTCGTATCCATAGACGATCACACGAAGTGTGAACCGATTAGTTGCATTGTCTCGACTCAGTCCATAGACAATCACTTTCGGAGAAGACTTATAAGTAGGAAAAGTTTTAGCTTGAGGTATATTTTGGTACCCTCTCCTTTTCAGTTCATACCTACCAATATCCTTTATAATAGAGACATTGTCTACTGTAAGCATTAGAGGATCGTAGCCATTAACAACATAAACCCATGATTAAGAATCACGCGCTTGAAGAAAGGAACGCATAGAAATTTTCCACCATAAGTAATTTGAGCCATCGAAGATTGGTGGTACGTTTACTGAGATAGCACTTCTGTCCATATAGTCAGATTGCTACAAATACAGACTTTTGAGGTCTTAAACGTGTCTGCCTGCTCTGATACCAATTGAAAAAGCGGGGATATAAGAACCTCACTTAATATTTCGTTTAGGAAATATGTATGGACAAACACCAATATAATTCCAAGAGAATCAACTAGACAGTCAGACTCAATCAACAGAAATATATCCAAGAGTTGTATCTTTGTTTCTCAATGTAATCAGCAAATCAAACAGATAGAATCTGTGAGCCTGATTATTTTGAGAAACAACTTGAACGGTACCAAAGACCAATATTCAAGTGTCAATCAATTTATATCAACAACCAAATGTTGGATTATCTAATTGATTGAACTACGCAACCTGTGATATTTCAATTATATAAACAAATATAATGCGGAAAACAAATAACACAGACACCAGAAATTTTGTTAACGAGGAAACCGTAAATGCTGAAAAACCCTGGGACCTAGTCCAGATTTGAACATCACACTGTATTAAGCCGCTACAGAAACTAGCCTACTCCAAGTTAACTTCTAACTGGAATATAGTTGATCCCTAACCAATCTCACACTGATTAAGGTACAGTCGCGTTCCTTACGCCTCTGAATCCCAGCAAGACTCTACGCACTTGATTCCTTTAGCTGATCTCACCCACAACTAAGAGTTGCTATGACCCAAAGTCGAAGACTTGATAAACCAATCTGTATCACACAAAAAAGTCTATTGAATAGATATATCTGTCTCCCACAGAAATACCTATGAGTTTTGTTCCGTATTTTCATAAATCAAGGTGAATAGGAACCAATTGATATACCAGACTTATATTTCCGAAGATAAGCCTAGTAATATCAATCACTCACAATAATCTTAATCGTATGGTAGCGAAACTAGATATTGTGGAATCACAAACGATGACATAAAGATGTTTGTGACTACTTTTTATCTTGCCTATCGGAGACTAAATCTCGTGCAAATCTTAGATAAGATAGTACTCAATACGATAGAATACAGCAAGATCATAAAACACAACTACATAGAAAATAGTTGGGTCTGGCTTCACAATCCCAATGAAGTCTTTAATTTGTTAACCGATAATGGTTTTAGAACAACCTAGGTTAAAGGAGATTCGAATCGAGTCGAAACTAATATCACACATGAGGTGTAGGGATTAGGATTCCCAGTTGCTAGAGTTCTCTCTTATATAGTCTTCAAATTAGGGTTTGCAATCAAGGTAACAAAGCATTCAATATTCACCGTCAGATGAAAACCTGATTAGACTCAAGCTAATATATTTCAACTGTTAGATCGAACTTAGCTTGTTACACACAAATGAAAAGTGACTTGATTTAGGTATGGGTAACCGTACCTGAATGTGTACACCTTGTTGGCTCAACAATAGTTATCCGAACTTATCCATATGAACATTTTCATATCAACCTTGTTCATCTTAACACAACTAGTTCAAACGACTCAAATGAAACTAGTTATAGAGTTGTTCAATTGTTTATATTCTCATAGAAGTATACAAGACACAATTGAAGCAAAATCAATTTTGATTCACTCGAATCAATTCATGAACATTATAGCCACGGTTTGTAAAAGATTGGATTTCTTAATTTATAAATGCATTAGTTCATGAACAAACCGATTTAAAAACTTAACCTACTCAAGTATGCAAACGGGTATGCATACCTAAGTGGCCGGACTTTGTTTGGGTTCGCCAGTATGCGAAGCGGTACGCATACCTCCAAACTTAGTTGAATTACCGGACTTGAACTTACGCCGGTACGTGTACGGGTATGCACACTAAGTTCCCATACTTTCAACTAACCAACCAGTACTTACGGGTATACATACTATGGTTCCGGACTTGGAATAACTTGCAACAGTTAGCATACAAGTACGTATACTGTGTTATATCCAATCACGGTTAATTGTTATAAACTCCCATTTCAATCATTAAATATTCTTAAAAGATGACAATAGCTGTCTCACACAAATTATTAGCTTCAAAGAAATTTTCAAGTGATCGATAGATCAATACGAAACATTCCGAGTCTACATAAAATGACTGTCTCACACAAATCATGTAAGATGTTACCAGACGATTTTCACATGATCATCTTTTGACTTTCGTCAAGAATATAAGATGAACTTGGTTAAAGTGGAAGCTTATCAACACATATTTTGAGAAATATGTAAGCGAGTTAAACTCAGCTCGAAATATCAAATGTATATAATCGAAGTCTATATAGCTATACAACTTTTGTCTCAAATAGGAGATAGAGTAGATAAACTTTTGAGTGATAGATGATTTCAAGTCTCCACATACATTTTGTTGGTGAAGTTCTACAAGCTCCCCTTAGTAGTTCTTCGTCTTCAATCGATGAACGTCGTGAATTCTAAAGCTCAACTACACTTTCTGTCCTAATCCGAGACTTAGTTATAAGTAGACTAGAAATCAAGACTTATAGTTTTGGCAACTAAACTTGATAACAAGCTTGAGATAGAAACGCTTGCGAGTTCGACCGAGCAGTGCTCTAACCATATTCATGTGTTCAATTTTCTTAATGTTTAGGATCCTAAAGCTACAGTCTTAGATACATATCCCATTTCTTAAAGTTTCCACAATTAGCACTACTTTTTTTGTTCCAAAAACAATCGTCTTTGAATAGCATCAAGTTTATCTGTCATTCTTTTAGGCATTGGAAAAACAACAAGATGATGAGAGGCTAAAGTACCTAAAGTAGATTGTATAAGAATAGTTCTTCCTAGTTGATCTAAATGTCATGGAAAGCTAGTCTTCTGTCACATCTATCATTTATGTGGCTGAAAGTTTCCATTTTATTCCTATGAATTAAGAGAGGGACTCCTATATATTTATCTTGAAGTCATAATCTACTTATATTCAAAATGTTCCCAATCTGCATCTTGGTTCTGGGGTCAGTTTTCGGGCTAAATGCTAATCAATATTTCTGAAAATAATTGCCTGACCAGCGTACTTATTAAACATGCTTAACATATTTTCAAGATTTCTAGCTCCTTTTACAATAGCCTTTAAAAACTAATAAGTCATCTGCAAAAAACAAGTGACTCATAGAAGGGGCCTCTTTAGTTGCTCTAATTCCCTGAATCTCAATCTTGTTTTCAGCATTTATAAGCATTTTAGATAGAACATTCATACATATTATAAACAAATATGGTGACCTGTCTGAGACCCCTTGAAGGATAATAAACTTCACTAGAGATCCATTTAGAAGGATATAGAAATTGTGGTTATGTGTTGTTCAATCAAGCTGCACCAATGATCATGAAAACTTAGCTGCATGTTTCAAAATATCAAGAAGAAAATGACACTCAATTCTGTCAAAAGCCTTTGATATGTCTAACTTAACTGCCATAAGACCAGATTTAGTTCTATTTTTATTCATGGTATCAACCATTTCATACACAATCATTATGTTGTCAGTTATTTTCCTATAAGAAAGGAAGGAAGCTTGATATGGGATGATAAATTTATCCATAACAATTTTTTAGTCTACTAGCTAGGAGTTTAGATATAATATTACATTGCTCAGACTTATAGGTCTATAATCTGCAGTAGTTTTAGGATAATCATTTTTAGGAATTAAAGACACAAATTTATGGTTTAACTTCTTAAGAAAATACCATGAGTTAAAGAAACTCTTAACCATATCTATTGTGTCATCCCCAACTACATCGCACATCTTCTGGTAGAAACCAGGTGGGTAACCATCTGGACCCGGGAAGGTCCAAGACTGCATTTGCCAAAGAGTATTCTTAATCACCTCATCAATAGGGATACTAATAAGGAAATTATTTTCTTTTTTGGAAATACATGGAGCTAAGACCTTTAAAAAATCATTAGTTTTAGGAGGGTAGGTGGTTCTACTTATCTTACTAAAGAGATCTTTAAGATCCTTAGCAATCATGCTCATATCTGTTAACCAAATGCCCATGTTATTTTGCAAACAATCTATTTGGGTTCTTGTTTTCCTAAATTTGACTTTATCATGAAAAAACTTAGTATTTTTATTATCAAAAGTTACAATGTTTTCTTTAGACCTTTGCATATAATAGTCTTGTTTAACAGTGTACCAATGCTTTAGAGACTCCTTAAGTCTAGCAAGATGATCAAAATCACTATCAGCATTCAGATTCATTTTAACAAACATCAATCTGGCAATGAATATCATCAATATGACTCTGAAAGTTACCAAAAACATTTAAGTTCCATTGTCTCAAAGCTAACTTCACATTGTATAAACACTTAGCATGTTTAAAATCCTTGAGTCCATTCTCTTCAGTCCTCCACTTCCTAAAAATGACCTCTCTACAAGAATTATCACTCAGCCAGCACCAATTAAACCTCTGCGGTTTTCTGAATGGGTACATGGTCACTGCCAACACTATTCAATTGTAGACTACTGCAGTAGGGAAGAAATCAAGCTAAGAGTTATTAACAAGAGCCGTGTCTAATCTTTCTAAGATTTAATCTTCATCATTTCTACGGATACTCCAGGTGTAAGGATTACAAATAAAATTAAGATCAATAAGACCTAAATGATCAATGTACCCTCTAACCTCATCTAATTGACTTTAAGGTACTAAGTTGCCACCAACTTTTTCATCATGTTTAATTATAAAATTCAAGTCTCCCAAAATTACCCAAGGACAATGATACTTATATGCAATATTTTCTAGGTAAGTCCATTGATTGTCCCAACCTTCATCAGATAAGGAACCATACATGAAGTTTAATAAGGTGTGATCACTCCTAGAATCCATATTGACTAAAACTGATATGAAATTACAGTTTGAGTCAACTAAGTCTGTAATAATGACACCATTCCAGAGAAGAAAAAGGCCACCGGATGCCCCTATGGGATTAACAATAAGAGAATTCATATTGTTATACTTATAAGTGTACCTATACATCTTTTTATCCATTATTTTAGTTTCACTTAAAAAAACAATATCGGGATCCTTGGACCTAATGAGTTCTCCTAGATGCTGTTTAATATAATTGTTACCAAACCTTTGTACATTCCAAGCCATCACCTTCATGTTGCAATTCTCGATAGAAAAGATAAACAAATTTCAGCTTAAAGAAACCCTTTCCACAACAGTAAGAGACAAAGTAAAAGAGTTGTTCAGAAAAACACGCCTAAGAAATATATCTATCAACCCTAGACTAGAGCCAAAATAATCATCCAAATTCCTAAAATTACAATCCAACGACAATACAAAACCCTAGAAAAATAATTAGGACTCAAATTAAAAACTGATATAAAATCATTAAAATTAAACCACCAATTAAGAATGGGATACTTAATTATTTTTTTTTTTTTTTAAAACTAACCTGATTTGCAGCAATCTGTGCAACTACAGAAGTTGGTGGCCAACAGACGCTTCACCATCTCTTTCCTCTAACTCAACACCTTCCATGCTTATAACAATATATATATATATATGAGAATCATTGGTATCCTTAGTATGAGAAACTTTACCCTTCAAACTGATTTAAAAAGAAACTGTGTTCGTGTTCTGAATTTGATAAAGGGTATTTTCATAAGATTTTGAGAAATGATGACCAGTAAAAGAATTTTCAGTCGATAGTAAGGGGAGAGTATCCAACTCATCCTGTCTGGATCACTTATGCCTTCTTGGTTCCTCTTCCACTTATTCCATTGCCTTTGTCCCAACATCGATAATCATCCCAATACCATTCCTTTCCTCCACTCCAATTATTTAGTCACCGATGTTCGCTTCAATTCCTTCCAACATATGCTTATTTTCTTCATAATGTCTATTCCATTCTTTCGTTGTCATTCTCACCACTCTATGTTGTTTTGCATATTCCTCACAACGTGCAACATTATGTTGGATTACAAAACATTTGGGACAGATCTTTGTTGGTTGTTTCTCATAATGATATATCACCCAACACTCCTCAAATGTTGTCGTAAGTAACCAAGTGCCTCTTTTTAATGGTTGAGTAATATCAACTTCTACATTAGTTTTATGCATCTTTACAACCTCAGGCTTAACATCTTCAAGATCATCCTTCATCTTATTCCCAATCTCCTTACGCATTTTTTTCAAGCATGTCGTTATCAAGATGCTCCAGTTTTAGATCTCGGAACTGCACACAAAAGAATTGGTGGGTAAAGTCATACTTTGAAAAATATTTTGAAGAATCATATTCTCAAAGAACCATTAGATGGCCCATAATATTCCAAGGAGCTTGTTTCAACACCTTTGCTACATCTCCTTCTTTCGAAAACTTGAAAACAAATAAGTTCGTTCCCATAGATTCCATTTCCCACTTCATAAACATTTTCCAGGACACACTGAGATCTTTATTGATTTTTTTGAGATCAAGTTGATCCTTCTCAATTATTTTACCAATGAGATTTTTGCACCATTTATTTGACGTTGCATTGATGTCTTCAACAGTGTGAAGAGTTCTTATACTTGGTACATGAATGATCCTACTGATTGACGCACCTTGCATTTTTTTTTTGTGATTGTAGCAAGTTGCGTCTGAGAACTTGAAGCCATGAATTTTACAATATGCTTGTGATGAACCTTATTGTTAGAGCATAGCTTAGTTGAACCCACCAAGCTTTGGTTGTCATACTTTAATATCAAAACTCATCTAGAGTCTCTTTATTAAATACTAGAGTCAACTTCATTTAGGTTACACAAGAAAGTATAGGAATGTTGAGACGTACAATTGTTACTCTGAAGACCTAAAGAAAGTGAAGAAGTAACAACTACAATGAAGACATCATCCTTCCTCTTGAGGTTAGTAATATTGACTTGATCTTGTCTCCATTCCTAGCGTATGTTTCAAGTTGGATTATATTGAAAACATAACATGTGAAGATGTATATAAATAATACTATAGTGGTTAGACTTGGTCATAACATTATGATCAAAGTGTCAAGGAATTTATTCAATTAGGAAGTATAAACGCTTATCTTTTGGAACTTCGTAAATATGACGTCAACATAATCTTTGTATATAGTTTCTTGATTATGTGTGAATGATATAGTATGATTTCACCATAGGAAACAATGTTTTATAACATTTTTTAAAGGAAGTACATATATGAACTTGTTTCATTATCAAAAGGAAATCATGATTGGTCAGGTCCTTTATTGAATATCTTTTGAATGACCAATATAATATGACAAGGTAGAACCTGTCTTAACTTGTTGAGATTTATGGTATAACCGGTCATAGCCTATATAATATCACTAGTTGTAGGTCACAGGTTACTTTGGAAATCAAGGTGTAATAGATCACAATCTATATTGGAATGCAAGTTGTAATCGGTCACAAGTTACTTTGGGATCCAAGGTATAACCGATCACAAGATGAATTGGGAAGTTAGTTGTAATTGGTCATAAGCTACCTTTGGGAAGCAAGGTGTAACCTGCCACAAGCTACTTCGAGAAGAAAGGTGTAACCGGTCACAAGCTACTTTGTGGAGCAAGGTGTAACTGATTACAGCCTATCTTGGGAATCATGTTATATCCGGTCACAACATATTTTGGAGTGATGGTATAATCGGTTCCATGAGCAAAACCAAGTTTCCATGGTTCACATATTTCTTCATGATGTGTGTGAATTAGGATTTTGGGTTTGCTAAGATAAGAAGCTTCTAGATGTCGATATTATTTGAACATGTACATAACCCTTATCATTAATTGTTCAAAGATATTCCTTGATACTCAAAGACATCCCATACCAAAAAAGTGAAAAGCATTTAATTATGATTTTCATCATATATGTTTTAATTACCAGCAATTAAAGCATATCCTCTGAAAAATATTATTAATTAATGTGCTAGAATAATAATACTCCCTCCATCCTATTTTAGATGAAGGGGAAGGGTTTTTTTCAAATCCCAAATTACATGAAGGTTTTCATATTTTCTCCCAAAACCTTCCTAATTTGTCCATGCTTTGGAATCATATATAAACATAAAATATAATTTAAGCTCAATTTCCCAAACGAAATTTTTATATAATCCACTAATTCCAAATCCACACTAAAACCTAGGAATTAAAAACTAAAAATTTAAACATTTTAGGAGATATTAATAAGGGTAGATTTGGAAAATATGTAGTCTCTTTCTTTTTTCTTAATATGTGTGAAAACACCTTCCCTTTCATCTAAAATAGGACGGAGGGAGTAGAAGTTTTCTATGAGAGTTTTCAAAAATATGGTTTGGCATTTAAATGGAAATAGGAAAACCGAAATTAGGTACTTTAATGTGAATATCTTGAGAATATTTTCGGTTTTGGAATTTCCTTGTTGTCCAAACAACCTTGGTGTATAAATACCTGAGTTTACATTTCTTACCAATTATCCTAAGAGCCATACAAACTTCATTGTTGTTGTTTCTTGTGGATCCGTCTATCCGGAGAGAAAAGTACCCTAATTAGGCGAAATCTCTTACGACCGCCCGTTTAAAGAATTATGTGGGATCAAGAAACTCTACGAGTACCATTGGTGGGAAACTAGATAATTGCATTGTTATTTTAGTTTTCGATTATTGATTTTATTGACTAACTGAAAAAGCGGGGGTCTAACAACCTCTCCCAATATTTTGCTTAGCAATCTGTATGGACTAACTCTAATATACTTTCAAGAGAATCAACTAGACAGTCAGACTCAATCTTAAAAAAAGTATATCAAAGAGTTTTATCTCAATCTCTCAATTCAATCCATAATCAAACAAATAATAATTTGCAAGCCCGATTGAATATAAGAGAGATAACTTGAATGGTACCAAAGACCAATGTTCAAGGATCAATCAATTTCAATAAACAACCAAAGATTGGATTTACCAATTGATCGATTCAATGCACAACCTTTGATATTTCAATTATATAACAAAATATAATGCGGAAAATAAATAACACAGACACCAGAATTTTTGTTAACGAGGAAACCGCAAATGCAGAAAAACCCCGGAACCTAGTCCAGATTGAACACCACACTACAGACACTAGCCTACTACAAACTAACTTCGGTCTGGACTGTAGTTGAACCCTAATCAATCTCACACTGATTTAAGGTACAGTTGCGTTCCATACATCTCTGATCCCAGCAGGATACTACGCACTTGATTACCTTAGCTGATCTCACCTACCACTAAGAGTTGCTATGGCCCAAAGTCGAAGACTTGATAAACAAATTTGTCTCACATAGAAAAGTCTATTGGAATAGATAAATATGTCTCCCACAGAAATGCTTACGAGTTTTGTTCCGTCTTTTGATAAATCAAGGTGAACAGGAACCAATTGATATACCAGACTTATATTCCCGAAGAACGGCCTAGAAATATCAATCACCTCACAATAATCTTAATCGACTAGCGAAACAAGATATTGTGGAATCACAAACGATGAGACGAAGGTGTTTGTGATAATTTTCTATCTTTCCTATCGGAGATATAAATCTCAAGCCAATCTTAGGATTGCACTCAATCATGATAGAAACAGCAAGATCAGATCACGCAACTACAAAGAAAATAGTTGGGTCTGGCTTCACAATCCCAATGAGGTCTTCAAGTCGTTAACCTACAAGGTTTCGTGAAAAACCTAAGGTTAAAGGAGAATCGACTGAAAGTTTATGAAACTTGTATCACACAGGAGGTGTGGGGATTAGGTTTCCCAGTTGCTAGAGTTCTCCTTTATATAGTCTCCAAATCAGGGTTTGCAATCTAAGTTACCTTGGTATTAAAGCATTCAATCTTCACCATTAGATGAAAACATGATTAGATTCAAGCTAATATCTTTCAACTGTTAGATCGAACTTAACTTGTTATATACAAATGAAATATAACTTCATTTAGGTGTGAGTAACCGTACCTAAACGTTTGCACTTAGATGGTTCAACAATAGTTAAACAATGGTTATCCATATGAGCACTTTCATATCAACCTTATTCATCTTCACCATAACTAGTTCAAATGACTCAAATGAACTAGTTAGAGAGTTCTTCAATTGCTTAGATATTATAGAAATATACAAGATACAATAGAAGAAAAATAGGTTTTGATTCACTCGAATCGATTCATGAACATTATAGCCACGGTTTGCAAAGATTGCATTCCTTATTATATAAATGTTTTAGTTCATGAACAAACCGATTTTAGAAAGTAACCTACCTAAGTATGCAAACGGGTTCACGTACTTAAGTAACCGGATTGAGTTTCCTTTTCACTTTCAAACTCCAGAAGAAATTCACGGACGTGAACTTTCCGCCAGTATGCATACGGGTATGCATACTTACCCAGATTTCCAACAACCTCCAGTACGCGTACGGGTACACATACTTTGAGTTCCCGGTTTTGGAATTTTTCAAAAATGCTATAACACACCATGTTTATATCCAAATATGGTTACATGTTTCTAAAATCTCATTTAAATCATTGAAACTTTCTTAGAGGATGTTATATAGTTGTTATTCATAAACTATTTTCCATCAAAGCGATTTTCAAGTTATTGAAATAATCAACATGACTTTCGTCATGAGTAAAGATACACTTGGACAAAGAGAAATCTTACCAACACATATTTCGAGAAATAGATAAGCGAGATAAACTCGGCTCGAAATAGCAAATGTGTGTAATGAAGTCTATATAGCAATACGACTTTTGTTTCAAGATAGGAGATAGAATAGATAGACTTTTGAGTGATAGATAAGTTCAAGTCTCCAATACCTTTTTGTCGATGAAGTTCCATAAGTTCCTTGAGTAGTTCTTCGTCTTCGCATGATGAACGCCGTGGAGTCTAGAGCTCAACTACACTTATTATCCTAGTCCGAGACTTAGCTGTAAGTAGACTAGAAATCAAGACTTATAGTTTTGGCAACTAAACTTGACAAACAAGCTTGAGATAAAAACGCCTTTGAGTTCGACCGAGCAGTGCTCTAACACTAACAGTTTTTGAAACTTTGATTGCACCGAGTTTTTATATTCTTGAGAACCTTCTCTTTTGATATAAGGCTCACTCAAACTAGGTCAAAGTATTGACTAGATCTTTAGAACTATTTTCGGATCTAAAGACATCTTGTGATAATCAATTGTTAACAGACTCCATTTTGAAGACGAAGAAGAATTCTTATTAGTATTCGTATCTTAAGGATTTAGTGCACAAACCTTTATCGGCTGGGATCCAACTAGACTCGTGTTTATCTTTGATAGACTTGATTGATTAGTTGAGTGAGATCGGCACTAATAGTTTGTTTTTGATATCCATATTGATTGATCGCAAATCTGGAGTTTGATTATTTTGGTAATTAAAAGATAGATTGATCTAACCAGACAAAGGAGTTTATTAGATTAAACAGAAGAGCCTTGTCAACGAATCATTAATATTTCATTACCAAGATTGAATATAGTGGTTACCAAACAAATCTATCATTTACTGTTTGGAATACGATCTAAAGGATTGGTGATTCACGTGCGTGACTCTAGAAGTCGAAGTCGAAGGCGTGGGGATACTGAGGAAACTAAGTAGCTAGGGGTAGTCTACTTAGTCTCAACTATACGAAGTTGAATTAGATTTTTTATAACGACTTACTTCTGAGAGTATTTAAAACTGGACTAGATCCTGGGGTTTTTCTGCATTTTCGGTTTCCTCGTTAAAAAAATCTTGCTGTGTCATTTAATTTGTTTTTCGCATTATAATTGTTATTATAATTAAGTAAATTACACACGCACGTTATTTCATATCACTTGATATTGATCCTATAGAGTTTTGGTTTAATATCGTACCTATTATCAAGTGAACACTTCGTTGTTGTATCGTATCGATCTTGAATCCATGGTCAATGATACAAGTGATCTTGTTGAAAAAATTACATGAAATATCAGCCAAGGATAAGACATAGATTTTGGAGGAAGAATCTCAAAATTTTGAATTAGCAAAAATTGTGCTCTCCAGGTTAAGAAATTTCCAAAATTGTCATCTTCTTCTTGATTCTGGTTCAGATCCATGGAAGCTCGAGCTGAATATTTGGTAAAACTATTGTAATACTCCTTATTTTCCCAAAAAAAATCCTATTTGAAAAGATATTATGAAGTTAAAACCTATCATACATTTTAGGATAATTTCCAAAAACACGATTGCTGCAACTGCAATGTTTCTCTTCAATTTGCCCGTTTTGCAAACCAAGATTTTTGAAGATGGCATGACTTCTGGAGAGCTAAGAGATAGAATAAATGTTACAAAAACACGACTGTTTAAGCTTCCCATGGAGTGGACAGATGTTGCAAATCAAACATAATTAGTTCTCCATAAAACTAAAAATTACACAGATAATAAAAAATTTCAAAACAAAAAAACTTTTCAAATCAAACATAACTAGGATACCAATCAAAGTTTTGTACGATTCTATTAATGATTATATCTTGATTGAAAAATCATTAAAAAAAAACTAAATCAAGATTCACGGGTAAAGCATAACTCATGCACTAATTCAGAAGTGTTATCGAGTCTACTGAATCTCTTTTAATATCGATCTTTTGATTAACTGGATGAGTTTATAAACATCAATCAAATGCGAAGTTCAAGTCAGTATCCGAATCTGATAGTTTGTATATCTAGATCTTGGTAAATCTTGCCTAGCAAGGGAGTTTATTAGATTAAATGGAAGAGCCTTTGTGAACTCAACTATAATATCTCTGATTTACTTCTTGAGATAAAAAGAGTGATTACCAACAGATTAGTCCTTTACTATTTGGAATACTATCAAAAGAAGTTGAGTGCTTTAAGTCTTCACTGCAGCTGAAGCAACTTAAGATAGTGGACTCTATCTTAGGATTCACATGCGTTGGTCAGATTAGTTGTAGGCGTAGGGATACTGAGGGAACTATATAACTAGGGGTAGTTTACTTGGTCTCAAATCTACGAAGTTGGTAGTGTTCTTTGTATATCGTCTTAATTATGAGATTATTCAAAATTGACTAGGACCCGGGGTTTTTATGCATTGGCGGTTTCCTCATTAACAAAATCTTGTTATGTATTTACTTTTACTTTCCGTAATTATAATTATTATTTTAGTTATAATTAAAAGTGAATACACTGTACGTTAACCTTATACTTGGGTTGATCCCTATAGTTTAAGTTTCAGTTTCAAACTTGTGTTATTTACCAAGTGTATACCTTGTCGTCTATATTATATCACACAAGGTATATGACTTATAGGTATATTAGATTAAAAAGATTATGGTGTAGTCGGTACCCCCGTCATCTTAACTTGTGTTATATCATTGCTCGGTGGAACCCACTAAGCATTGTTATATCAAGTTTGATTGTCATATTTTAGTTCCAAAAGTAGAGGCTGCTTACTTTATTTGATTATTAGAGTCAACTTAGTTAGGTTACACTATGAACAATAGAAATGTTGATGCTCGCTCGTGTTACTCTGAAGAACCTGAAGACGTATCAACATCAACGAACACATCATCCTTCTGTTTGAGGTTAATAACGCATACTTGACTTGTTCCATTTATATCTACGTTATTCAATTCGTTTAGATTGAAAACTTAACATATGAAGTTTATTTATGTATCTCTAGTATTGGTGACTTCATCATTTCATTATAATCAAAGTATCGAGGAAGCATATACTAGTTATTTTAAACAACTTTGATATATTGGATTACTGGCGTAGGATGTTAGTATAGAAACAAATTGAACATATCACTTTGATAGAAACTTCTCTTGAAGAAGTAAGTTTTATTAATCTCAAAATAAACTGCCTCTCAAAGAAACATCGCAGCCCTTTTAAAGACTTTCAGAAACCCAAGTTTTACCCTAGAAAATAAATCCACAAATATTTAAAAATCAATGCAAATACTGAGAATGTATGTACATGCCATAAGCAACAGCATATTTCTTATTTCCTAACTAAAATAGCGCAATACAACCAAAAATAATACCAACTGACCATAAACGTTTCCTTCAGAACTCCGTAACTGATTTTTCAACAGCGACGAGTGCGCCACTCCCTTTCTTCTAGGTATGTTTCTGCCATATTTTGGACTACATCATTCTCCTCAGGAAGGAGGAAATTCGCCCTCGAATTAGACAGGTCAGTCAGGTCATCGTCAGACAAGTCACCAAGGTAGGGAATGGGGTAACGCAGATTGAACACATCTTCAGTACGAATATGACTTGGAAGATTCAAATGGTAAGCATTAGGGTTGATCTTTTGATGATTTCCAAAGGAACTACCTTGCGAGGACCAAATTTATTATATGTCCTAGCTGAAAAGAGTTCTTTGCTAAGCACATCCCAAACAAAATCCCCAACTTCAAACTCAACGTAGCGACGATGTTGATCAGCATCTACTTTATATTTCGTTCAAGAAACCACCAAATTCTGAGCAGTAACATCATGAATCTCTTGCAAATTCTAAATTAAAGTTTCTGCCGTAATATGTACTCACTACAAGTCAGGAATAGGTGCAAGATCAAGGGAAGAGCGGGGATTAAACCCACATACAACCTAAAAATGACTAAAACCGGTGCTCTTATCTGTTGAACGCAAACTACACTTGAAACAAATGTTGCTAGAGCATAGCTCGATTGAAACCACCAAACGTTGGTATGTCAAGTTTGGTTGTCATATTTTAGTGAATCAAAACTCATTTAAAGAGTCGCTTGATTATATACTAGAGTCAACTTCGTACAGGTTAGCTTGAAAGTGTTAGGATATGAGACTTACAAGTATTACATGAAGACTTGAAGAATGTGAAGAAGTATGGATGTACAACGACAACATCATCCTTCCTCTTGAGGTTAACAATATTTGACTTGAACTACTTCATTCCCTAACGTATATTTCAAGTTGTGCATATTGAAAACATAATTGCGAAGCTGTGTATGATACTCTAGTTAGACATAGTATTAAGGAATACAATACGAGATTTATTGCTTAACCATTAAACTTTGTATATAAGATATCGACATGATCATATAAATGCTATTGTGATTATGTATGGGTATGAGTGAAGATTTCATCCTTGGAAACAATGTTTTACATTCTTTTAAAGGAAGTAAGTTCATAAACTCATTTTATGAATCGAAAGGGAAATCGCTAGGCTTATTGGTATTGTTATTCATTGCAAATCTATTTTGAATTACCAATATGTGTGTTTAGTATAACCACTCATAAACTTGTTTATGTATCTTGGTAAAACTATTCACAAGGCCTGACTTATGTATTGGTATGACTTTTATTAGTGAAACCGATCTTAAGTAATCACTCAAGATGGTATGATCGATGCCTTGTAAATATCAACTTTTATCTAGTCATTGGGGAACCGATCCTAGTAAGAGGTGCAACAAATTTACAAGAGGTAATCGATCCTTGTAAGAGGTACAACACGTTTTTAGTAGATGGGGGAACCGATCCTATGAACATGTGAAACAAGTTTGTAGTTTTGGGGGAACCGATCTTATGGACATGTGCAACCGAATACAGGTAATTACCATAAGTTTTGGGGAACCGATCCTAGTACCTTGTCAACCGAATTTTCGTAACTAGCGTGACTATGCACAGTACTCACATGGAGGTGGAATCGAACTTGTTTTGCTAGATACGTGAAACCCATAATTGGTGATTTGATAGGATAATCAATCACATAGTTCTTGGAATTCAGACGAACCAATTCTAAACTTGTTTGGAAGTGTGGAAAATCGTTTCCAAGATTGTAAGTATGAAAAAGGCCTTGCAAAGTAAAGATGTCGACATCCTTTGAACATGTGCAGTAACTCTTATCATTAATTGTTCAAAGATATTCCTTAATAGCTAAAGGAGAATCCAAGGATCGAAATAAATTGAGAATCTTTTAATTAAGGTTTCTTAGTTTTTATATACTATTTAATTTCCAGCAATTAAATGCATATCTTTAGAAAATAATAATTAGTAATGTGCATTTACTGATTATAGACTTTTCTATTGGGATTTCGGTCAATATTTGGACAGTGCATTTTCAGGAGTTATGAAAACCGATTTTGTGTTTATTGCATATCTTTGAGAATACTCGTTTTTGGAAATTCCTTGATGTCCAAACTTCCTTGTATATAAATATTGAAGTTTGCATTTCTAGCAAACTAATCCCCAGAGCCATCAAAACTACCTAGTTGTGTTGTTACTGGTGGAGCGGCCTATTCGGAGAGGAAAATAACCTAATTAGGCGAAATCTCTTACGGACGCTCAGTTTAAATACTTCTTTGGGATTGAGAAGCTCTATTAGTACCGTTGGTTGGAAACTAATTAATTGCAGTTTATTATTAGTTTTCAATTGATTTGATTGACTAACGATTGTTGAACTTTGATTGCACCTAGTTTGTTTATGCTTGAGAATCTTCTCTTCTGATATAAGATTCACTCAAACTAGATCAAAGTTTCGACAGGGATCTTTAGACTGTTTGTAGATCTAAAGACGTCTTGTGATAATCCAAAGTTAACAGACTTCGTTCTTTGTGTGATTGATCACATTCAAGTTGATTGTGTGCAGGTGATGATTGAAGATTAAAGAAGATTTGAAGACAAAAAGACTTTTTGGGTTCATAATATTTGGTGTGCACAATACTTGTTTCGGATGAAAAGGGATCCAACTATAATCGGTTTATCTTTGTGATAGATTGAATTGATTAGTTGAGTATATCGGCATCAATACACTTCTTTGTGATTAATAGTATTGATTGCATAGTTTAACAATTACTTCGGTAGTTGTTGGTAGATTGATCTAAGGACCCGACAAAGGAGTTTATTGGTTAAATGGAAGAGCCTTTGTCAAACTCATATCACGTTTTTTGAAAAGAGTTGTTACCGAACAGATTTGTTGTTCATTTACTGTTTAGAATACGAACCAAAGGAATTGTTCCAAGTGCGTGACTTATTTACAAGTTGGAGGCGCAGGGATACTGAGGGAACTAGGTGAACTATAGGTTTAGTTGCTTGGTCTCAACTATACGAAGTTGGTTTGATTTTGTATGGCGGCTTAATTCTGAGAGTATTCAATTCTGGACTAGGTCCCTGGGTTTTTCTGCATTTGCGGTTTCCTTGTTAACAAAATCTTGATGTGTCTTTTACTTTTCTATTTCCGCAATTATAATTGTTTTATTATAATTAGAAGTAAAATACACAAACGTTAATTCCTATTTTACTTGATAGACAATCCCTAGAGTTTGGTTAAGTCTGAACCTATTATCAAGTAAACATACTTCGTTGTTGTATTGTCTCGATTTTGTATCCATAGACGATCACACGAAGTGTGAACCGATTAGTTGTATTGTCTCGACTAAGTCCATAGACAAACACTTTCGGAAAAGGAATTATAGGTGGAAAAGTTTTAGATTGAGGTATATTTGGGTACCCTTGTCTTTTCAATTGGTATCAGAGCAGGAAAACACAAAAAGATCTAACAATCTGTGTTTGGTGCGATCCAACGTATAAGAAATTGAATCCATGTCTGATTCAGTAAACATAATGCAAGAGTATGAATACTCAAATGTTGAAGATATTCCTATTTTGTTAACTCATGATCCAGGAGTTACGAAAATTGAGAGAACATCTGAATCTATCTCTGATAAAAAAGAAGATGCTGATAAAGAGTTGGTAAATCTCCTAAAGCCAATTAAATCGTTGTCTATAAGAATTCTAATATTAAAGAAAAAGTCAAATCTTCTTAAACATGAGATCAGAGTTAATGATATAACTAAATCTTTTAGCCAAAGAAAATATGGATCTCACTGTTAAACTAGAAGCTCTGGGTAAATCTCTTACTCATGATAAAGAGAATCATCTTATGATCCTGACTAATGATGCTGTTTTAATTTCTTTTGATAATGAGGAAACAAAAAGTCCTAGATCGACTTTTGAAGATTGTGATTATCTGGTCACAACGGAAATAGATCATGATGATGGTAGTCCACCGAACTACATCAAGTCAGAAGAGGATAAGAAACCAACTTCTATAGCTACTGATGATCAAACGAAATCTTGTCCAAAGGAAACTTTGAACCGATTCCGTAAAGGTGATCCTAAGGAATACAATTTTCAATCTCTTGACAAGAAACTCATACTTCTTCAAAAGATGGTATTAAAAGTATTGAAAGAAGTTTCTTGTCTTAAAAAACTGAAAGATCACTCCTCAGTAGAAAGACAGAATTTATTTCTACCCGATAAGATCAACTCAAAAGAATCATAGAAAAGAGTTGATAATCAGTTTTGGAAAAAGGTTCCTCCTCACCCATATCGAAACAATTCTTGTTTTGATGAAGAACGACTCCAGAAGAAAGGGAAAAAAAGAATCTCTGCCAAAAGAAACAATCAGGAATTCCCGATAATTTTTTTAGAAAATCTTATTGATGTGCATCATAAGGAAATCCTTAGAATGAGAAAATCTTATGAAAATCTCATTGATAGAATTAATAGAGATTTAACTATCCCTGAAGAATCTCACATCAATACATCTTCTCCACATGATCATATCTCTAGAGTTAGAAAAGATCGTTATTCTGGGAGAAAATATTTTGGGCAAAAATTCCCAAGGAGAAACATGAACTTTGGTTCTGATACTCGTAGTAAGCTCGAAAAAGTTTACCCCGATACAACTTAGTTGTATCAATACTTTGCACTCTCATCCTCTT
Organism: Papaver somniferum; assembly: GCF_003573695.1. Classification (NCBI taxonomy): domain Eukaryota; kingdom Viridiplantae; phylum Streptophyta; class Magnoliopsida; order Ranunculales; family Papaveraceae; genus Papaver; species Papaver somniferum. The sequence continues at coordinate 12,317,617 of NW_020622934.1, forward strand.
CAGTGCTCTTAATTATGGATGAGAAAAGCACAATAACAAGGAACACACCTTTGTGTGATTGTTTATCAGAAAAATCTGTGACATTTTATGGATGACTGCAAATCCATGTCTGTCTAAAAAGTGTTCATGTTTATCATGATCTTCCAAAAATAGGTCTTATTTGTAATTTTTGAATGTTAATAAACTTTACAGTATGGGAAGATTCGGACAATGGAAACAAAATATATTATGTGTATATTTTTGGTTTTCCACAAGTTGGCCAGGTTGAAAACCATGTTTTGTTCTGGAAACAATCTCTTTTCTGTATTATGAAACCCTGAGTAAATCCCTTTTAAATAACCGAGCATGCCTCCGATAACGCGTAATATTACAAAGTTCAATAAGGAGGAATCTCAAAAGGTTAAGGATTGTCGAGTAACCAATACAGAAAGGAGGAAGAAAAACTTATCAAAAATCATGTCTGATTATAATTCGGATTGTTCAATCGGATCTCAAGATAAGTCTTGTATGTTGTGTTAGAGCATTGCTCGATCGAACTCACATGCGTTTCTATCTCAAGCATGTTTGTCAATGTTAGTAATCAAAACTATAAGTCTTGATTTCTAGTATACTATATCTAAGTCTCAGACTAGGATAGAAAGTGTAGTTGAGCTCAAGGACTTCATGGCGATGCATCATACAAGAAGAAGAACTACTCAAGGAACCGGTGGAACTTCTCGACAAAAAGGTATGTGAAGACTTGAACTTATCTGTTACTCAAAAGTCTATCTACTCTATCTCCTACTTCTTGAGACAAAAAGTCGTATGCTATATATAGACTTAGATTATACACATTTGGTATTTCGAACCGAGTATACCTCGCCTATATATATCTCTAAATATGTGTTGGTAAGCGTTCGCTTCGACCATGTTTATCTTTACTTAGTGACGTAAGTCATGATATGTTTCAATCACTTTGAAAATTGCTTTGACGAGAAATGGTGTAACAACTGTATAACGTCCTCTAAGAATGTTTCAATGGTTGGAATGAGAGTTTAGATTACATAACCAATGATGGACATAAGTATTGTTGTGGAAACACATATTTGCATAAGCCCTATCCCTTGAACCAAAGTTTGCGAACTTTGTTGATCAAGAGAAACCGGAAGAATGGCTTGTTGCCAAGTCCACGAACTCAGTCCGCGAACTGCCGAACTTCTCATCCCGAGAAATTCTGCTGGAGTTGACAAACTAACTGCGTCCGCGAACCGGCGGAAAGTCTTTGCCGAAATTTTCTGCTGGAGTTTGTAAACTCTGCCCGGTTTCTTAAGTCCGCGAACCTAGTGTGCGAACTTAATAAGGTTATATATCTGAAGATGATTTCTGAACTTAAACTTATAAAGACTAAGGAATGCAATTTGCAAACCGTGGCTATAAATTTCATGAACCGATTCGAGTGAATCAAATCATCTTTGCTTCAATTGTGTCTTGTGTAGTACATAAGATTTCCTTGCAATTGAACAACTCTATAGCTAGTTCATTTGAGTAATTTGAACTAGTTATGGTGAAGAATAATATGGTTGGTATGAAATGCTCATATGGATAACCTTTTGGATAACTATTGTTGAACCAACAATGTACACGTTTGGGTACGGTTAACAAACCTAGAAGCATGCAGTTCGTTTGTGTATAACAAGCTAAGTTTTCGATCTAACGGTTGAGAAATATTAGCTTGAAACTAAATCATGTTTTCATCCAACGGTGGATATTGTTTGCATTGTGACCAAGGCGAAACCCTGATTTGAAAGACTATATAAGGGGACATATAGCAACTCTGCAAAACTAATCCCCACACCTCACGTGTGATACTAGTTTGCGTGCTAGAGTTGTTTCTCCTTTAACCTTTGATTTTCTTCTTCTAAAACCAGGTTAACGACTTAAAGACTTCATTGGGATTGTGAAGGCAGACCGATACTACTTTTATCGTAGTTGTATGATCTGATCTTGCATCTTCTATCGTACGAGTACAATCAGGTTGATTGGCATGAGATTAATATCTCCGATAGGAAAGATATAAAAAGTAGTCACAAACATCTTCGTTTCATTGTTTGTGATTCCGCAACATCTTGTTTCGCTACCATACGATTAAGATTGTTGTGAGGTGATTGATTTATCTAGGTTGTTCTTCGGGAATATAAGACCGGATTATCAATTGGTTCCTTTTCACCTTGATTATTATCAAAAGACGGAACAAAAACTTTAGGGTTTTTCTGTGGGAGACACATTGATCCTTTGATAGACTTGTTTTTGTGAGACAGATTTGTTTATTGTTAAAGCCTGTGATTTTGGGTCGTAGCAACTCTTAGTTGTGGGTGAAATTAGCTAAGGGAATTAAGTGCGCAGTATCCTGCTGGGATCAGAGGCGTAGGGAGTACAACTGTACCTTGGATCAGTGGGAGACTGATTGGGGTTCAAATACAGTCTACTCCGAAGTTAGCTTGGAGTAGGATAGTGTCTGTAGCGGCTTAATACAGTGTGTGATCAATCTGGACTAGGTCCCGGGGTTTTTCTGCATTTGCGGTTTCCTTGTTAACAAAATTTCTAGTGTCTGTGTTATTTCTGTTTTCGCATTATATTGTTTTATCTTTATAATTGAAATAATACAGGTTGTGCTTTAGATCATCAATTAGAGTAATCCAACCTTTGGTTGTTGATTGTCATTGATTGATCCTTGGATATTAGTCTTTGGTCATCCAAGTTATTCCTTGTGTTTGATTAAAGACTCGCTGATTTCTATTAGCTCGAGTATATCAAAAATAAGAGAGAGATATTAACTCCTTGAGATACTTTTACCTAGATTGAGTCTCACTGTCTAGTTGATTCTATAGAAAGTATTTCGGAGTTAGTTCATACAGATTGCTGAGCGAAATATTGGGTGGTGTTGTTAGACCCCCGCTTTTTCATGTTGGCATACAACCTTCAAAATCCAACCGAAACCAAATGGATTCGTTCTGATAGTATGATTCACTATATTCAAGATTTTGAAGATCTGGGAACCAATCTCATAATGACGGTTCGAAATCAAGATTGGATCAAAGTTAAATTGAGGAGACAAAATCTGATCTTGCTGATATGAAGGTTCAAGTTGAACAGATTGAAAAACAAAAAGTGGTTGCAGACAAGTCTCTTGAGACATGCTTCAAAAATTTGAACACTGAAAAAACTTCGGTGAACAACAAGAGCACCACTAAAGATTAAGTTATATGCTGTAATACTTAATCCAGAAAAATAGACTTCAGTTTTTGATTTCTTTCAATAATTGTAAAGTCAATTATGAATAAAACTATCTTATAATGAATAAAATTAATATTTTATAATTTTTCTTGTGATAGTTTTTGATTACATATCCGGTGCTTGAATGCTTTATTTTATTGCTATGTATGTTTATGGGATGTTTGATTTCGGTTTTATTACCTTGATGTTCGATCTCATAATTTGTAAACCCTTATGGTTTGGGTGACTTTTTGATTTAGCGGGATTAAGTTCTAGCCCATGTTGGTAGGATTTATCAAAGGATCATGAGGGGTTCCTGTATAAACAATATGTGAAAAAGCCACAATATGTTGAATCTTTTGGTTTAACATAAAAGCATATGTGTTTCGAGGTTTCAACTTTTGCATCGCATAGTTAAAACCGTTTTTCAACCTTTCTCTTGTAAAGGTTGCTCTTTGTTGTTGTTCTTCTGTTTTGGCGGGAGGATGACAACTTTAGTGGGGGAGAGTTCTAAGTGAAATTGCGCTTAATGACATATCTTAAGGGGAGAAGAGGATGCGTAGTTTGAGTTAACAATCTTGTTAGTTAATTTTTTTCATGTTTAAGAAAAGCATGATTTTATTTCATATCCTTATTGCTTTTGCTTAACAAAATTTCGGTACAATTGATGTTGATTCCATTATTTGTGTATGGATGTTTGATTGTGATTCAATTGTTTCCGGTTAAGAAAAACTATTGTTATCTTTCGTTATTGTTTGGTATCAATTGTTTAGGTTTACAAAATTTCGTTGCAATTGCGGTGCTATAATGTCTATGTTTGTTACAATTGCTTCCGGTTAAGATAAATGATTATGCAAGTTGATTTATTTGGTTTGTATGGATTGTTTATGGCTTAACAAAAGTGTTTCGGGATCATCTGTTTAGTCCAAGTTATTTCCGGATAAGAGAAACTAAGTTTTTCGGATCTTAGTTAGACTTATCAAATGTGAAGGTTTCGATTATTCAAGTCTAACCGGATTCTTTAACAAGAATTACTAGTTAACTAACCTAGTATTGGTTTTGTTTAAAAGTGAAAGGTCTAAGTTATTTTTGAGAATAATTAGAGCATGATGAGAAAAATAAAGTTAATTCTGATTTTTATTTTGGTCTTATGGAACATGCGATTGTATTTGTACAATCGGTTTAGCAAAAGAACTAAGGTGCTTAGTCGATTTTTTATGTGCTAAACTATTAGGGAAAATTGCTTCGGGCAATTGTTTCCTAGATAACATGTTAAAACCAAATTAATTTTAGTTTCGGTTTTGATATTGGTTATCTAAAAAGGTGTGTAAAACCCTCATGCTCAACTCTTATAGGTTTGCAAATTCTCTTTGTGAGATTTGTATCTCCTTTATTTTTTCGTTTCTTTGTCATTTTGTGACAAAAATGTGGAGAAATATATGGAGTAAACAAGTGATATTGACTTGTCGTGAGTTGGTATCACTAAGGGAAAGGACATTTGTGCTAAAACGTTTATTCTAACGAAAACAGTGAAAGCATAGACTAAGGGGGAGTCACATACCATATGATATGTAGTTATGAGGAACTACATGAAAATAACAAAGACGTGCGGATTGAAAATATACCTATCTTACCTTTAGGGGGAGTATTAGCTTTGTTATTATAATGTCAACAGCGGCATTTAAGGATTGAATTTAATGCAGGTTTTGTGTTGTTGAACTTGGAATCAAGCGTATGTGTATAATGAATTTTTGTAATTTATTTATCCATATGATGTAAGAGTTTTGTCACTAAAATTGACAAAGGGGGAGATTGTTAGAGCATAGCTTGGTTGAACCCACCAAGAGTTGGTATGTCAAGTTTGGTTGTCATATTTTAGTGAACCAAAACTCATTTAGAGAGTCGCTTGATTATATACTAGAGTCAACTTCGTATAGGTTAGCTTGAAAGTGTTAGGATATGAGACTTACAAGTATTAAATGAAGACTTGAAGAATATGAATAAGTATGGAGCTACAATGACAACATCATCCTTCCTCTTGAGGTTAGTAATATTTGACTTGAACTATTTCATTCCCTCACGTATCTTTCAAGTCGTGCATATTGAAAACATAAATGTGAAGCTGTGTATGATACTCTAGTTAGACATAGTATTAAAGAATACAATACAACGTTTATTGCTTAACCATTAAACTTTGAATATAAGACATCAACATGATCATATGAATGCTACTGTGATTATGTATGGGAATGAGTGAATATTTCATCCTAGGAAACAATGTTTTACATTCGTTTAAAGGAAGTAAGTTCATAAACTCGTTGTGAATCGAAAGGGAAATCTCTAGGCTTATTGGTATTGTTATTCATTACAAATCTATTTTGAATTACCAATATGTGTGTTTAGTATAACCGCTCATAAACTTGTTTACGTATCTTGGTAAAACTATTCACAAGGCCTGACTTATGTATTGGTATGCCTTTTATTAGTGAAACCGATCTTAAGTAATCACTCAAGATGGTATGATCGATGCCTTGTAAATAATAACTTTTATCTAGTCATTGGGGAACCGATACTAGTAAGAGGTGCAACAAATTTACAAGAGCGAATGGGTCCTTGTAAGAGGTACAACACGTTTTAGTAGATGGGGGAACCGATCCTATGAAGATGTGCAACAAGTTTGTAGTTTTGTGGGAACTGATCCTATGGACATGTGCAACCGAATACAGGTAGTTACCATAAGTTTTGGGGAACCGATCCTGGTACCTAGTCAACCGAATTTTGGTAACTAGCATGACTATGCACAATACTCACATGGAGGTAGAACCGAACTTGTTTTGGTAGAACCGTGAAACCCATAATTGGTGATTTGATAGGATAATCAATCACACAGTTCTTGGAATTCAGACGAACCAATTATAAACTTGTTTGGAAGTGTGGCAAATCGTTTCCAAGATTGTAAGTATGAAAAGGGACTTGCAAAGTAAAGATGTCGACATACTTTGAACATGTAAAGTAACTCTTATCATTAATTTTTCAAAGATATTCCTTAATAGCTAAAGGAGAATCCTAGGATCGAAATAAATTGAGAATCTTTTAGTTAAGGTTTCTTAGTTTTTATATGCTATTTAATTTCCAGAAATTAAATGCATATCTTTAGAAAATAATAATTAGTAATGTGCATTTACTGATTATAGATTTTTTTATTGGGATTTCGGTCAATATTTGGACAATGCATTTCCAGGAGTTTTGAAAACCGATTTTGTGTTTATTGCATATCTTTGAGAATATTCGGTTTTGGAAATAAGATTCACTCAAACTAGATCGAAGTTTCGACGGGGATCTTTAGACTGTTTTGTTAGAGCACTGCTCGGTCGAACTTGCATGCGTTGCTATCTCAAGCATGTTTGTCAATGTTAGTGATCAAAACTATAAGTCTTGATTTCTAGTCTACTATAGCTAAGTCTCAGACTAGGATAGAAAGTGTATTTGATCTCAAGAACTCCATGGCGATCATCATGCAAGATGAAAAACTACTCAAGGAACTGGTGGAACTTCATCGACTAAAAAGGTATGTGGAGACTTGAACTTATCTATCACTCAAAAGTCTATCTACTCTATCTCCTATCTTGAGAAAAAATTCGTTTTGCTACATAGACTTTGATTATACACATTTGCTATTTTGAGCCGAGTTTATCTCGCTTATCTATTTCTCGAAATTTGTGTTAGTAAGCTTTCGCTTTGGCCAAGTTCATCTTTACCTAGTGACAAAATTCATGTTATATTTCAATCACTTTGAAAATGGCTTTGACGAAAAATAGTTTGTGAATAACAACTATATAACATCCTCTAAGAATGTTTCAATGATTGAAATGAGAGTGTAGATTATATAACCATTGTTGAATGTAAGCATTGTGTGGCAACACATATATGTATAAGTCCTTATTCCTTGAACCAAAGTATGCGTACTTTGTTGATCAGGAAAACCGGAACAAGAGATGTGAACTCAGTCCGCGAACTGGCGGAGGTTCTCATCCCGAGAATTTCTGCTGGAGTTTGTGAACTCCATCCGGGAACTTAAGTCCGCGAACCCAGTACGCGAACTTGAGTAGGTTATGTCTAAAATCGATGTTTAGTGAACTTATCTTTATAAACTAAGGAATGCAATTGCAAACCGTGGCTATAGAGTTCATGAACCGATTCATGTGAATCAAATCGTTTTTGCTTTGATTGTGTCTTGTATAGTTATATAAGATTTATACAATTGAACAACTCTCTAACTAGTTCATTTGAGTCATTTTAACTAGTTATGGTGAAGAAGAATATGGTTGATATGAAAGTGCTCATATGGCTAACCATTTGGTTAACTACTTTTGAACCAACAAATGTACATGTTTGGGTACGGTTACACAAACCTAAAATCGTGCATTTCATTTGTGTGTAACAAGCAAAGTTTTCAATCCAAAGGTTGAAAGATATTAGCTTGAATCTAATAAGGTTTTCATCTAACGGTGAATGTTGAATGCTTTGTTACTAAGCTAACATTGATTGCAAACCCTGATTTGAAATAATATATAAGGGAGAACTCTAGCAACTGGGAAACCCAACCCCCACACCTCCTGTGTGATACTAGTTGTATAAGCTAGAGTCGATTCCCTTTTAACCTTAGGTTTCTTCTCGAGAACCTGTAGGTTAACGACTTGAAGACTTCATTGGGATTGTGAAGCCAGACCGATACTACTTTCTTGTAGTTGTGTGATCTGATCTTGATGATTTTATCGTGTTGAATATAATCGTAACGATTGGCTTGAGATTGTTATCTCCGATAGGCAAGATATAAAAGTAGTCACAAACATCTTCGTCTCATCGTTTGTGATTCCACAATATCTTCTTTCGCCGCGTCGATTAATATTATTGTAAGGTGATTGATAATACTGAGTTGTTGTTCGAGAATATAAGTCTGGTTTATCAATTGGTTCCTGTTCACCTTGAACTATCAAAAGACGGAACAAAACTCGTAGGTCTATCTGTGGGAAACAGATTTATCTATTACCGTAGACTTTTCTGTGTGATACAGATTTGTTTATTAAAGTCTTCGACTTTGGGTCGTAGCAATTCTTAGTTGTGGGTGAGATCAGCTAAGGGAATCAAGTGTGCAGCATCCTGTTGGGATCAGAGATGTAGGAGCACAACTGCACCTTGGATCAGTGTGAGATTGATTGGGGTTCAACTACAGTCCAGACTGAAGTTTGTTTGTAGTATGCTAGTGTCTGTAGTGGCTTAATACAATGTGTGTTCAATCTGGACTAGGTCCCGAGGTTTTTCTGCATTTGCGGTTTCCTCGTTAACAAAACTTCTGGTGTCAGTGTTATTTCTTTTCCCCATTATATTTTGTTATATAATTGAAATGTCATAGGTTGTGCGTTTGAATCAATCAATTGGGAAATCCGACCTTTGGTTGTTGATTGAAATTGATTGATATTTGAACATTGGTCTTTGGTACCGTTCAAGTGATTTCTCTTGTATTCAATTATACTCGAAGATTTCTATTTGCTTGAGTAAGAATTGAATCGAGAAAGAGAGATCTAACTCTTTAATATACTTTATTAAGATTGAGTCTAGTTGATTCTCTTGAAAATACATTGGAGTTTGTCCATACAGATTTCTAATCGAAATATTGGGTGTGGTTGTTGTAACCCCGCTTTTTCATGTTTGTAGATCTAAAGACGTCTTGTGATAATCCAACGTTAACAGACTCTGTTCTATGTGTGATTGATCACAAGAGATTCAAGTTGATTGTGTGCAGGTGCTTATTGAATATTAAAGAACATTTGAAGACAAGAAGACTTTTTGGGTTCATAATCTTTGGTGTGCACAATACTTGTTTCTGCTGGAAAGGGATCCAACTATAATCGTTTTATCTTTGTGATAGATTGGATTGATTAATTGAGTAGATCGACATCAATACACTTCTTTGTGATTAATAGTATCGATTGCATAATATAACAATTACTTCGGTTGTTGTTGACAGATTTATCTAAGGACCCGACAAAGGAGTTTATTGGTTAAACGGAAGAGCCTTTTTCAAGTCATATCACGTTGTTTGAAAATAGTTGTTACCAAACAGATTTGTTGTTCCTTTACTGTTTGGAATACGAACCAAAGGAATTGTTCCAAGTGAGTGACTTATTTATAAGTTAGAGGCGCAGGGATACTGAGGGAACTAGGTGAACTATAGGTTTAGTTGCTTGGTCTCAACTATACGAAGTTTGTTTGATTTTGTATAGCGTCTTAATTCTGAGAGTATTCAGTTCTGGACTAGGTCCCGGAGTTTTTCTGCATTTACGGTTTCCTCGTTAACAAAATCTTGTTGTGTCTTTTACTTTTCTATTTATGCAATTATAAATATTTTATTATAATTATAAGTAAAATACACAAACGTTAATTTCTATTTTACTTGATAGAAAATCCCTAGAGTTTGGTTAAGTCCGAACCTATTATCAAGTAAACATACTTCATTGTTGTATTGTCTCGATCTTGTATCCATAGACGATCATACAAAGTGTAAACTGATTAGTTGTATTGTCTCGACTAAGTCCATAGACAATCACTTTCGGAAAAGGACTTATAGGTGGAAAAGTTTTAGATTGAGGTATATTTGGGTACCCTTGTCTTTTCAAATGTTGATCGCACTGTTTAGTATGCGAACCCACCAAGCTACGAAATAAGTTACCAAGAGAACGGTTTACCACCTCTGTCTTCCCATCCGTTTGGGGATGGTAAGCGCTCCCGAAATTCAAATATATATGCAACAATTTCCACAAAAATCTTCAGAATAACTCAGAAACTTAGAATCACGGTCCGACACAACAGATTCAGGAAGGCCTTAAGGAGATAAACATTTCTTAACATAAAAGAGCCACATTTACTGCATCTGTAGTATTTAGCAATCTACGAAACGAGCCATCTTTGAGAATCTGTCAACAATTACAAAAAAAATAAAATCCATTCCTTGTGGAGTGCGAGGAAAACCCACAACAAAATCCATGCTAATATTGGTCCACGGCTTGGATGGAATGGGTAAAGGCATGTAGAAACCAGTATTAGTAGCTGACCCCTTGGATACTTGCCAGATGTGACAACGAGCTACATAATGTTGTACTTCTTTGAACATTCTTAGCCAAAAAAAAGTAAGCCGAAATCAGCTAAAAGGTTTTACCGCGACTGAAATGGCCCTCACCATGTATTTCTTGAATGATTTTAAGACATTAAATACAGTCAGGTACACATAATTGACAACCCTTGAAAAGGAAACCATCAAGAAGGAAAACCTTGAAACGTTTGCACGCTTCGATAGCGTCCAAAACAGGAAAAAATATGGATTATCCCGGTATAATTCAATGAAAGAATCAAACCCCAGTATATGACTGCGAAGAGAGGTCAATAAACATCGACGACAACTTATACCATCAGCCACACGGTTTTGAACGCCAACTTTATATGTTTAAGCATAAAAGAAAAATCATGCGTATAATTTGACCACTTAACCTGAAGAGCTTTCATTTTCTCTTGATTGCCAGTATATTTTAGAGCATCATGATCTGTAAAAAAACAAACTCCGAATGGATCAAATAATGCCTCTAATGCTTGAGTATTTGTATGATAACATAAAATTCCAACTCATAAGTGCTATAGTTATTGAAAAAGCGGGGGTCTAACAACCACACCCAATATTTCGCTTAGCAATCTGTATGGACAAACTCCAATATACTTTCTAGAGAATCAACTAGACAGTCAGACTCAATCTAGATAAAAGTACATCAAAGAGTTTAAATCTCTATCTCTCGATTTAAATCTTACTCAAGCATACTGCGAGTCTCAATTTAAATACAATAGAGATAAACTTGGATGGTACCAAAGACCAATATCCAAGTGTCAATAAATTTAAATCAACAACCAAAAGGTCGGATATTCTAATTGATTGAACAACGCAAAACCTGTGATATTTCAATTACATAACAAAATATAATGCGGAAAATAAATAACACAGACACCAAAATTTTGTTAACGAGGAAACCGCAAATGCAAAAAAAACCTCGGGACCTAGTCCAGATTGAACACACATTGTATTAAGCCGCTACATACACTAGCCTACTCCAAACTAACTTCGGTCTGGACTGTAGTTGAACTCCAAACAATCTCACACTGATCCAAGGTACAATTATGCTTCTACGTCTCTGATCCCAGCAGGATGCTACATACTTGATTCCCTTAGCTGATCTCACCCACAACCAAGAGTTGCTACGACCCAAAGTCGAAGACTTTAATAAAAAAATCTGTATCACGCAGAAAAGTCTATGATAATAGATAAATCCGTCTCCCACGAATATACCTAAGATTTTTGTTCCGTATTTTGATAAATCAAGGTGAACAGGCACCAATTGATAATCCAGACTTATATTCCCGAAGAATAGCCTAGTATTATCAATCACCTCATAATAGTCTTAATCGACGCAGCGAAAAAGATAGTGTGGAATCACAAACGATGAGACAAAGATGTTTGTGATTTCTTTTTATCTTGCCTATTGGAGATAGAAATCTCAATCCAATCATTACAATTTTACTCGTATGATAGAAACAACAAGATCAGATCACACAACTACGAGAAAAGTAGTATCGGTCTGGATTCACAATCCCAATGAAGTCTTTAAGTCGATAACCTGGTTTAAAAGAATAAACCAAAGATTAAAGGAGAATCAACTCTAGCTTAGCACAACTAGTATCACATAGAATGTGTGGGGATTAGGTTTCCCAGTTGCTAGAGTTCTCCCTTATATAGTCTTTCAAATCAGGGTTCGCAATCAATGTTAGCTTGGTAACAAAGCATTCAATATTCACCGTTAGATGAAAACCTGATTTAGATTCAAGCTAATATTTATCAACCGTTAGATCGAAAACATAGCTTATTATACACAAATGAAATGCACGTTCCTGGTCTTGTGTAACCGTACCCAAACTAGTACATAGTTGGTTCAACAATAGTTAACCAAATGGTTATCCATATGATCACTTTCATATCTACCATATTCTTCTTCACCATAACTAGTTCAAATGACTCAAATGAACTAGTTAGAGATTTGTTCAATTGCAAGGAAATCTTATGTACTACACAAGACACACTTGAAGCAAAAACGATTTGATTCATATGAATCGGTTCATGAACTCTATAACCACGGTTTGCAATTGCATTCCTTATTTTATAAAGATAAGTTCACTAAACATCGATTTTAGACATAACCTACTCAAGTTCGCGGACTGGGTTCGCGGACTTAAGTTCCCGGATGGAGTTCACAAACTCTAGCAGAAATTCTCGGATTTGAGAACTTCGCCAGTTCGCAGACTGAGTTCGCGGACTTAGTTCACGCACTTCTCCGGTTCACTTGATCAACAAAGTTCGCAAACTTCGGTTCAATCAACAAGGACTTATACATATATGTTTTTCCACAATAATGCTTATATCCTCCAAATGGTTATATAGTCTAAACTCTCATTTCAATCATTGAAACATTCTCAGAGAACGTTATATAATTGTTATTCACAAACCATTTTTCGTCAGAGAAATTTTCAAGGTGGTTGAAACATAACATGACTTTCGTCACTAGGTAAAGATGAACTTGGCTAAAGCGAACGCTTTACCAACACATATTTCAAGAAATAGATAGGCGAGATAAACTCGGCTCAAAATACTAAATGTGTATAATATAAGTCTATATAGCAAAACGACTTTTGTCTCAAGATAGGAGATAAATATACTTTTGAGTGATAGATAAGTTCAAGTCTCCACATACCTTTTAGTCGATGAAGATCCACCAGTTCCTTGAGTAGTCCTTCGTCTTGTATGATGATTGCCATGGAGTTCTTGAGATCAACTACACCTTATATCCTAGTCCGAGACCTTAGATATAGTAGACTAGAAATCAAGACTTATATTTTTGATCACTAACATTGACAAACATGCTTGAGATAGCAACCCATCCAAGTTCGACCAAGCAATTCTCTAACAATCTCCCCCTTTGTCAATTTTAGTGACAAAACTATATGGAATAAAAAAAATATATATAAATAAACTTTTGTATATCCTATTCTACATGCCTAATATTCAACATTACTTGAAATCTTCGTCACTCCCAAGTACTCCAATGATCCCAAAGGTTGTAAGTTTAGCATCATCATTGTTGAAAATCCGTAGCTATAACAACGAGAAAAAAAAAGTTCACAACCATTTTTATACAGTGTTACACAGCGTCAAAGTTCAATTGTATCACAACTTTAACAACAATACTATGGTGATATGTCACTCCCTCTTAGTGAATACTCCATATCACATGGAAACCACTCCCCCTTACATAATGATCTGAAAACCATATGTATTTGTAGTGTGAACTACATATTAATTCTCCCCCTTCTTGTCAATAAAATTAGCAAAGGTACAAGAGCAGGATCCTAATAAAATTTCTGAAAGAGACATTTCATGACCAAAAGAAAGCATATATCATCTTATTTAGATGCAATCATAAAGCCGAAGATAAATGCATTCATCAAGGAGTTTATTAAGATACAAGATAACCCTAAAATATTCCACAGCCGCACTCCCCACAAAGATTTGGCAATCAAGCACAAGTTCAAAAGAACTCTCCCCCATAATATGTCATTCCCGAAAGAACAACAAGAGCGACCTTAATTTCAAAAATAAAATAATGATTTCTTTGGACATAACATACTAAACAACCTGACAGAAAAATCAACCTATGTAAGCAAATGCAAACCTGAAGCAAACACTTACTGGAGTTCCAACTCAATTTCCCAAAAGATCGAGATAAGCACAGGGGCAAGAGTCATGGAAACAACTAATGAACCAGAACAACACCAATAGACTGCCTCAAGTGTTGAAACGTAGTAGTGTCTATTGGTTTGGTGAGAATGTCAGCCAATTGTTGTTCGGAAGGCACAAATTCCATATTTATGATACCATTCTCATGGAGATCTCGAATAAAATGGTAACTTATGTCAATGTGCTTTGTTCTTGAGTGCTCAACGGGATTTTCAGTGATTCGAATAACGCTAGAGTTATCACGAAAGATCTTCATTATTCCAGTATCAACTCCATAGTCAGCCAGCATTCATTTCATCCATAGAAATTGAGTACAACATGACCCAGCAACAATATACTCTGCTTCGCATGTAGACAATGTTTATGAATTTTGTTTCTTGCTACGCCAATCCACAAGATTCAGTCCTACATAGTAGAATCCCCCTGATGCACTTTTTCTGTCTTCTACACATCCTGCCCAATCAACATATGAATAGGCAGAAAGGTCAGTGTTAGTATAAAAAGTGTAGGAAAGACCATACACAACAGTGTAATTGACATATCGTATGATCCTCTTTGCAGCTGCAAGATGAGATTCCTTTGGATTAGCCTGAAATCTAGCACAACAACCAACACTAAAAGAAATATCAAGTCTAGTAGCTGTAAGATATAAAAGGCTACCAATAATAGATCAATACAATTTTTGATCTACTTTTACTCCTTTCTCATCTCTATGCAGTTTACCAGTAGTGGGCATAGGTGTCAGTTTTGGAGAAGACTTATCCAGGCCGAATCTTATCACAATATCCCTTGCATAATTTTCCTGGGATAAGTAAATTCCATCCTTATGTTGTTGAATTTGCAATCCTAAGAAGAACTTTAATTCACCAACATTGCTCATTTCAAATTCTTTAGAAAGTGAGACTTGGAAATCCTTTGCAAGTTTCTCAGAAGTTGATCCATAGATAATATCATCTACATAGATTTGAGCAATGACAACATCTTTCCCACTCCATTTGGTAAACAAGGTTTTATCAGCTCCGCCTCTTGAAAAACCTTTCCTAATAAGAGAAGTGGTAAGTTTTTCAAACCAGGCTCTAGGTGCTTGTTTTAACCCATATAATGCCTTTTTGAGCTTAAGGACATGATCTGGGAAACCAAGGTTTTCAAATCCTTTAGGTTGAGCAACATAGACTTCCTCCTTTAAAATTACGTTTAGGAACGCGAATTTAATATCCATTTGGAAAAGTTTGACCTTGAAAAAACAAGCATGAGCTAATAAAAGTCTAATGGACTCAAGGCGTGCCACATGAGCAAAGGTTTTATCAAAGTAGATACCTTTAATTTGTGAGTATCCTTGAGCGACAAGTCTGGCTTTATTTCTGATAATTGTGCCAAATTCACCAGACTTGTTCTTGAATATCCATTTCATACCAACAATATTAATATTGGAGGGACAAGGTACAAGTTCCCATACGTCTTATCTCTGAAATTGATTTAACTCTTCATGCATTTCATTCTCCCAGAAGGGATTGCTAGCTTTATCAATATTTCTTGGCTCTACTTGTGACAGATAACACCCAAAATTGCACATATTTTGAAGTTGTGCTCTAGTTTTAGCTGTTGAATCTCTTCCTCCAATAATACTGTTGGGATCATGATTTCTTTGAACCCAGAGGTGTCATGGAGGGACACGTTCTTGTTCGTCAAGAGTAGCCTGATCAGTGCTCTTCTCCTCCTCACTAGAAATATCAGGATCAGTAACAGTTGGGATGACTTCAACTGAATCTGGTATTTCTTTGACTTTCTCAATTGTCTCAGTTGGAGGCAATTCAGCGGGAGGTTTATCACGATGAAAGTTATTAATATCATCAATCATAACATTAGCAGACTCCATCATGACCTGGGTTCTGAGATTAAATACTCGGAAACCGCGACTATCAGAAGCATACCCAAGGAGGATACCTTCATCACTTTTGGTATCAAATTTCCCTCTCTGTTCTCGATCTTTTAGAATGTAGCACTTACTACCAAACACTCTAAGATAGTGCAAGTTGGGTTTTCTACTGTACCATAACTCATAAGGAGTATTGAGGGTCTTAGACCGTAAGTACACACGGTTGATCAAATAGCATGCTGTAAAGAAAGCTTCTCCCCAAAACCTTAAAGGTAAGTTTTTGTTATAGAGCATTACCCTGGCCATTTCCTGAATGTTTATGTTTTTTCTTTCTGCAACTCCATTAGCTTGAGGAGTAATGGGTGGAGAATATTGTTGAATAATTCCCAGTTCGTCACAAAATTCAAACACCTTGGTGTCCTTGAGTTTAGTTCCATGGTCGCTTCTAATCTTCTTTAGTTTGCGACCTTGTTCGTTCTGGATTCTATTAACAATAATCTTGAATTCATCAAGGGTTTCATTATTATGAGATAGGAATGCAACCCAAGTGAACCTGGAGTAATCATCTACCATAAACAAAGCATACTTCTTACCAGTAATCGTGGGTTGTTGAATTGGTCCAAGGAGATCCATATGAATTAAATCAAGTGGAGCTTTAGTGAGAATATCTCGGGATGATTTATTGTGAACTTTTGTTTGTTTACCCTTTTGACAGGCACCACATACACCTTCAATCTTTGCATTGATTTTGGGAACGCCTCTAACAAGTTCTTTGTTAATGATCTTAGTTAGAAGACGATAGTTGATGTGACCAAAACGCTCATGCAAAGATGTGTAGATTCCACTTTAGTAAAATTGCAACAATTGCTGAACTGAGTATCCAGAAGATAACAGTTATTTTTTCCACGAATTCCCTGAAAAATTACTTTCCCAGTTTTGTCTACAATGTCACATCCATTTGCACTAAAGACAACTCGATGGCTTTTGTAACAGATTTGACTAATATAAAGAAGATTTGCGGTCATACCTTTTACATAGACTACATCATGAATTTCAGGAATGCCTGGTAATTTGATCGTTCCCTTCTTTCTTATGTAGCAACAACTCCCATATCCGAATGTTACTGGTCCGCCTTCATAGTCATCTGAAGAAATAAACCAAGTGAGATCACCTGTCATATGTCTGCCACATCCACTGTCAAGAAACCATTGAAAGGGTGATGTTTATTTTAAATCAAAAGCTCCCATGCTATTAGTACTATTCTTTTTAGAATTTACTGATAGTTTTGTGTGTCTTTTTAGAGATGCAACGAGTTGTTTAGTTTTCTTGTGAAGATTACTTGCAACTTTTAATCTCTTTTGAAAAGACACACAAACATGTTGAAAGTGAATAGAGGAATCACATGGGCCAAAACCTTTTAGTTTGATAGAGTAGTTCTGATTCATATCATTTTTCACAACATTTATTCGTTGTTTATCACCTGCTATATGATCATTCTTCAAAGAAGAACATCTGGAGTTACTCACATCCAATAAGGGATTTATAATGGGTTTCAAATCCTTAAGTATTGCAATTTCCGCAACAAGATCAGAATTGATCCGGATTTGTTCATCCAACCTTTTATGGAGAATAACCAGTTTATCAGAACATCTTCTACGATTGGTTTTTAAACCTGGTGAAGCGTTACAAGAGACTTTATCGTCCATAGAGTCAGATCGCTACAAACACAGACTTGTAAGGTCTTAAACGTGTTTGACTGCTCTGATACCAATTGAAAAAGTGGGGGTCTAACAACCACACCCAATATTTCGCTTAGAAAAATGTATGGACAAACTCCAATATACTTTCTGGAGAATCAACTAGACGGTCAGACTCAATCTAGATAAAAGTACATCAAAGAGTTTCAATCTCTATATCTCGATTTGAATCTAACTCAAGCATACTGCGAGTCTCAATTTAAATACAAGAGAGATAAACTTGGATGGTACCAAAGACCAATATCCAAGTGTCAATCAATTTAAATCAACAACCAAAAGGTCGGATATTCTAATTAATTGAACAACGCACAACCTGTGACATTTCAATTATATAACAAAATATAATGCAGAAAAGAAATAACACAGACACCAGAATTTTGTTAACAAGGAAACCGCAAATGCAGAAAAACCCCGGGACCTAGTCCTGATTGAACACACACTATATTAAGCCTGTACAGACACTAGCCTACTCCAAACTAACTTCGGTCTGGACTGTAGTTGAACCCCAACCAATCTCACACTGATCCATGGTACAATTATGCTCTTACGTCTCTGATCACAGCAGGACGCTACGTAAATGATTCCCTTAGCCGATCTCACCCACAACCAAGAGTTGCTACGACCCAAAGTAGAAGACTTTAAAAAAAAAATCTGTATCACACAGAAAAGTCTATGATAATAGATAAATCCGTCTCCCACGAATATACCTACGAGTTTTGTTCCGTCTTTTGATAAATCA
The DNA here is from genome assembly GCF_003573695.1 of Papaver somniferum. Lineage (NCBI taxonomy): Eukaryota > Viridiplantae > Streptophyta > Magnoliopsida > Ranunculales > Papaveraceae > Papaver > Papaver somniferum. The sequence goes on from NW_020622934.1 coordinate 12,336,129, forward strand.
AGGTTAACAGGAACCAATTGATAATCGGAACTTATATTCCCGAAGAATATCCTAGTATTATCAATCACCTCATAATAGTCTTAATCCATGCAGCGAAAAAAGATATTGTGGAATTACAAACGATGAGACGAAGATGTTTGTGATTACTTTTTATCTTACCTATCGGAGATAGAAATCTCAAGCCAATTATTACAATTGTACTCGTACGATAGAAATGGCAAGATGAGATCACACAACTATAAGAAAAGTAGTATCGGTCTGGCTTCACAATCCCAATGAAGTCTTTAAGTCATTAACCTGGTTTAGAAGAAGAAACCGAAGGTTAAAGGAGAATGGACTCTAGCTTAGCACAACTAGTATCACACAGAATGTGTGGGGATTAGGTTTCCCAGTTACTAGAGTTCTCCCTTATGTAGTCTTCCAAATCAGGGTTTGCAATCAATGTTAGTTTGGTAACAAAGCATTCAATATTCACCGTTAGATGAAAACCTGATTTAGATTCAATCTAATATTTATCAACCGTTAGATCGAAAACATAACTTGTTATACACAAATGAAATGCACGTTCCTTGTCTTGTGTAACTGTACCCAAACTTGTATATTAGTTGGTTCAACAATAGTTAACCAAATGGTTAGCTATATGATCACTTTCATATCAACCATATTTTTCTTCACCATAACTATTTCAAATGACTCAAATGAACTAGTTAGAGAGTTTTTCAATTGCAAGGAAATCTTATGTACTATAAAAGACACAATTGAAGAAAAAACCATTTGATTCACATGAATCGGTTCTTGAACTCTATATCCACGATTTGCAATTTCATTCCTTAGTTTATAAAGATAAGTTCACTAAACATCGTTTTTAGACATAACCTACTCAAGTTCGCGGACTTAAGTTCCCGGATGGAGTTCACATACTCCAGCAGAAATTCTCGGGTTTTAGAACTTCGCCAGTTCACGGACTGAGTTCGCGGACTTAGCTCATGCACTTCTCTGGTTCACTTGATCAACAAAGTTCGCAAACTTCGGTTTAAGCAATAAGGACTTATACATATATGTGTTTCCACAATAATGCTTATATCCTCCAAATGGTTATATAGTCTAAACTCTCATTTAAATCATTGAAAATTCTCAGAGAACGTTATATAGTTGTTATTCACAAACCATTTTTCGTCAGAGAAATTTTCAAAGTGATTAAAACATAACATGACTTCCGTCACTAGGTAAAGATAAACTTCGCTAAAGCGAAAGCTTTACCAACACATATTTTGAGAAATAGATAGGCGAGATGAACTCGGCTCGAAATACCAAATGTGTATAATCTAAGTCTATATAGTAAATTGACTTTTGTCTCAAGATAAGAGATAAATAGAATTTTGAGTGATAGATAAGTTCAAGTCTCCACATACCTTTTAGTCGATGAAGATCCACCAGTTCCTTGAGTAGTCCTTCGTCTTGTATGATGATTGCCATGGAGTTCTTGATCTCAACTACACTTTATATCCTAGTCCGAGACCTTAGCTATAGTAGACTAGAAATCAAGACTTATAGTTTTTATCACTAACATTGACAAACATGCTTGAGATAGCAACGCATGCGAGTTCGACCGAGTAATTCTCTAACAGTTACGTTTAGCTCCATTCAATTTCTCACTAAAAAACGCAACTGGTTTTCCCGTTTGACTTAACACAGGACCAATACCCACCTTGGAAGCATCATTATGAACCTCAAATGGTAATGAAAAATTGGGTAAGGATAAGATAGGGGCAAATCACAATTTTTCCTTAAGAAATTCAAAACTTGCAGTAGCGGAGTCTGTCCAAGAAAACCATTCTTCGTAGAATCGGTGATTGCAGCTGCAATAATGGTACTAAAATGGGGAATAAATCTTCTATAAAAATAGGAAAAACCGTGAAAACTTCTGGACTCATGTACTGTTTGAGAACACGGCCAAGTACGAACAACATCAACTTTAGAATCATCTACTGAAATACCATCCTTGGAGATGACATATCTGAGAAACAATACGCGATCCGTACAAAAAACACACTTCTTTGTAGCAGCATAAAAATGTTGTTTCTGTAAGACTAATAATACTTCTCGGAGATGAGATAAATGAGAATCCAAGTTAGTACTATAAACCAGAATGTCATCGAAATAAACGATAACAAACTTACCCAAAAATGAAATCGAAAACCTGGTAACATCTCTTACGACTAAGTTCAATTACTTATTTTGTCTATAATTAGAAAAATCACCATCCAGTGCTTACTGCGGAACATGACTGTCCCTCACTAAGCAGGGGACTTAATTTTTATGGTGGAATTTTAACAAAGGCTAAAATCGTAAAATCATAATTTTTTATATTTCTGACCTAGCTTCACACACGTATATAAAATTCATGTTTTAGGGTTCAGACTGAGCATACAAACCTCATGTCATGATCTCCGACTGAGCGTACAAACCTCTCAGAACACACATGAATATGCAGTCATTAGAGGCTCTCAACTGAGATTTCAGCATATTTCATCAACTGAGCAATTTCAGTATTCATATCTCATCACCTGGACGAATACGAATTTGATGGTATCCACTTCGCAAATCCAGTTTGCTACAAAAAGTGGAACCATACAAATGGTCTAATAAATCATCCAAACGAGGAATAGGAAAGCGATACTTAACCCTAATCTTATTAATAACATGACTATCCACACACATGCGCCAAGTACCATCTTTCTTAGGAATGAGTAAAGCTAGAAAAACACATGGACTTAGACTCTCCCTAATAAGACCCTTGTCCAATAGTTCCCCAATTTGACGTTGGAGTTCAGTATGCTCTTTAGGACTCATACGATAGTGCGGACGATTAGGAAGAACCGATCCTGGTAAAAAATCAATTCAATGTTGGATAGCTCAAGAAAGAGGTAACCTGTCTGGAAACTCTTCGGGAAAAATGTCTGAAAAATACGATAATAAACCTTGGAAACATGGAGGAACCACCACATCAGTTGAATGTTCTCGAGAAAGACCAGAAAAATCTAACATTTCAGTCTCAAAATTACGCCAAGAAATTACATTTGAAGTGAAAGTAGATATAGTTTTTGGAACTGATTCTTTTGCAGGGACTAGAGTAATGTGTGTCGAATTAAAAGTGAGTAATAGTTTCTTCATGAGCATTACAGAGTGGACAAGAAACATCAACATTCGGGTTGTAAAGCTGCAATAAGGAGTTAACAGGAAGCATATGCGCAAAAAAATACCACAGAAAGAACTTAATTTTCTGCAAACAATCAATATCCCAAAATTTTCTTCACAATGGAGAATCTACAGAAGAAGGAGAATCATTCATATTTATTCTGTAAGCATATTTAATAGTGAACTTACCATTTCTGGTATGAGCCCACATAAGAGAGTCACATTGAGAATGGTTTATAGGGATGGAACAAATCCTAGTTACTGCATCCGGCGAGAATAAATCATTTAACAAGGCAACATTCCAGCAGTTAAGAGAATGACCAAAGAGATCATTAAAAAATCCATAATTAATGTGACTAGGATGCAAAGAAACTGGAGGGATACTATACCCTGGAATCCAGTTAGAATTCCAAATATGAGTGGATGCACAATTGTTGATTTTAATCATAGAATTATCTTTAATGAAATTTAAACCATTAACAATGCCTTTCCAAATCCAAGAAGAAGAATCATCATCCTTGTCAATTTCTAACAGATTCTGGTTGGGAAAGTACTTGTCTTTTAGGAAGGAAAAAACAAATTATTTGTATTTTTCAACAGTCTCCAACCAAGCTTGCAGATGAAAACCCTATAAGTTTCATGAGAATTTCGGATACCTAAGCCACCACTAGATTTGTATTTCCCAATATCGCCCCATGAGCGAAAATAGCCGCATGTTTAGGATTCTTTTTGAACCACCAGAAGGTTCTCTGGATTGAATCAATTTTACTGGTGACAGTTTTCGGAAGAGGAAAGCAGGCCATATGATACATAGATAAACTAGATAGGACACGCTTAGTAACAAAAGTTCTTCCAGCTATATTTAAGTTGGATTTCTTTGATGCATTCAATCTAGAGTAGAAATTCTCTATGAGAAAATTAAAAGAATTAGTCTTGTCTTTACCAATGAATAGAGGGGTACCTAAATACTTTTCAGAGTTACAAAAAAAACTTCATGTTAAGAGTTTTAGATAAGATTTTAATGTGTCTATGATGCATTTTACCACTAGTAATGAAACTGGATTTCTCAAAGTTAATTTCCTGACCTGAAACCTTCGCAAAAACATTAATAACCTTAAGAATATTCTTAGCATAGGTGATCGAAGCTTTGCAAAACAGTATGCAATCATCTGCAAAAAAAAGATGAGAAATGGAAGGACTATTTTTCTTGAATTTGAATCCCTGAATCAGTTTTTCATCTTCAGCTTTAAGGAGTAACTGAGATAAAATCTCTATACAGAGAATGAAGATATACGGTGACAAGCAGTCGCCTTGCCTAATGCCACGAGCAGGGAGAAATATCTCACCCGGTGATCCATTGACCAGAACAGAGTAAGACACCATGCTAATACATTGATGAATCATCTTACACCAATCTTCAGAGAAACCCAATTTTTTAAACACAGCTATAATGAATGACCATTCTAATCTATCAAATGCTTTAGAAAGATCAAGTTTTATTGCTAATTGACCATTTTTTGAAGTTTTCTTTTTTTCTTTTGAAGGAGTGAAGAATTTCATGAGTTATAACAATATTATCATGAATCTGAAAAATAATCATTTTGTTTTGGTATTTTGTTTAAACTTGGCTTATGATTTATTTTTTTTGGGTTTGTAAAAAAATTTAACCTTGTAATTATACGAGACTAATGGTTTTCGAACTACAATCGTGGATTTATAGAAGAAAAATAATCATTGATCTTGCTACTTCTATAAAACACTAAAATCATTCAGATATTGGTTTCTAAAGCCACCAGTTAATGGATTTTTAATCAATGGAAAAAAATAAAGATGAAGAATGAGAAGAAAAACTTGGCGAGATTGGGATATACCCAGATTAATTGGGATATACCTAAGAGACAAAACCCGGGTCATTTTGCAATAAAACAGGACACTCCTTAACCATGTATTTTCAAAATGTCTAATCTACCCTTGTTTAATTAATACTAATAATGTGTTTAGGTTAATAAATTTAGTTAGTTAATTAGTTGAATTAAAATTCTCAAATTAGGTATTATTTGGATTGAACTCATGGATTATGTGTTATTCCCTCCGTTTCAAAAAGACAATCTTCTTTGACTTTGTCAAAATATTAAGGAGACCATAATACTTTACTTGATTACCCTCAATTATTTACCTATTTTATGCTAATAAAAATGCAAGTATTAAAACTGCATAAAATTGTTAAGAGGATTGTAAATAAGAAATAAAAAAGGAAAATTAATAAACTCTTTAGGGAATTTAATTCCTGGAGACAAATATATTGTCTTTTAAAAGGAATGAATGATATATTTGTTTCCTTAATTGTCCAATTTCGTCAATATTTTGGATTAGGTCCCATTAATATGCATTTATGAATATAAAAAATTAAAGGTTATAATAGAGAGTTCATTGAAAAAAAATACATAATTAGTGTGACTAGGATGCAAAGAAACTGGAGGGATACTATACCCTGGAATCCAGTTAGAATTCCAAATATGAGTGGATGCACAATTATTGATTTTAATCATAAAATTATCTTTAATGAAATTTAAACCATTAACCATGCCTTTCCAAATCCAAGAAGAAGAATCAGCAGCCTTGTCAATTTCTAACAGATTTTGGTTGGGAAAGTACTTGTCTTTTAGGAAGGAAAAAACAAATTATTTGTAATTTTCAACAGTCTCCAACCAAGCTTGCAGATTAAAACCCTATAAGTTGCATGAGAATTTATGATACCTAAGCTACCACTAGATTTGTATTTCCCAATATCGCCCCATGAGCGAAAATAGCCGCATGTTTAGGATTCTTTTTGGACCACCAGAAGGTTCTCTGGATTAAATCAATTTTACTGGTGACAGTTTTCGGAAGAGGAAAGCAGGCCAAATGATATATAGATAAACTAGATAGGACATGCTTAGTAACAAAAGTTCTTCCAGCTATATTTAAGTTGGATTTCTTTGATGCATTCAATCTAGAGTAGAAATTCTCTATGAGAAAATTAAATGAATTATTCTTGTCTTTACCAATGAATAGAGGGGTACCTAAATACTTTTTCAGAGTTACAAAGAAACTTCATGTTAAGAGTTTTAGATAGATTTTAATGTGTCTATGATGCATTTTACCACTAGTAATGAAACCGGATTTCTCAAAGTTAATTGCCTGACCTGAAACCTTCGCAAAAACATTAATAACCTTAAGAATATTCTTAGCATAGGTGATCGAAGCTTTGCAAAACAGTATGCAATCATCTGCAAAAAAAAAGATGAGAAATGGAATGACTATTTTTCTTGAATTTGAAGCCCTGAATCAGTTTTTCATCTTCAGCTTTAAGGAGTAACTGAGATAAAATCTCCATACAGAGAATGAAGATATACGGTGACAAGCAGTCGCCTTGCCTAATGCCACGAGCAGGGAGAAATGTCTCACCCGGTGATCCATTGACCAGAACAGAGTAAGACACCATGCTAATATATTGATGAATCAACTTACACCAATCTTCAGAGAAACCCAATTTTTTAAACACAGCTATAATGAATGACCATTCTAATCTATCAAATGCTTTAGAAAGATCAAGTTTTATTGCTAATTGACCATTTTTTGAAGTTTTCTTTTTTTCTTTTGAAGGAGTGAAGAATTTCATGCATTATAACAATATTATCATGAATCTGAAAAATAATCATTTTGTTTTAGTATGTTGTTTAAACTTGGCTTATGATTTATTTTTTTTGGGTTTGTAAAAAAATTTAACCTGGTAATTATACGAGACTAATGGTTTTCGAACTACAATCGTGGATTTATAGAATAAAAATAATCATTGATCTTGCTACTTCTATAAAACACTAAAATAAATCAGATATTGGTTTCTAAAGCCACCAGTTAATGGATTTTTAATCAATGGAAAAAATAAAGATAAAGAATGAGAAGAAAAACTTGGCGAGATTGGGATATACCCAGATTAATTGGGATATACCTAAGAGACAAAATCCGGGTCATTTTGCAATAAAACAGGACACCCCTTAACCATGTATTTTCAAAATGTCTAATCTACCCTTGTTTAATTAATACTAATAATGTGTTTAGGTTAATCAATTTAGTTAGTTAATTAGTTGAATTAAAATTCTCAAATTAGGTATTATTTGGATTGAACTCATGGATTATGTGTTATTCCCTCCGTTTCAAAAAGACAATCTGCTTTGACTTTGTCAAAATATTAAGGAGACCATAATACTTTACTTGATTACCCTCAATTATTTACCTATTTTATGATAATAAAAATGCAAGTATTAAAACTGCATAAAATTGTTAAGAGGATTGTAAATAAGAAATAAAAAAGGAAAATTAATAAACTCTTTAGGGAATTTAATTCCTGGAGACAAATATATTGTCTTTTAAAAGGAATGAATGATATATTTGTTTCCTTAATTGTCCAATTTCGTCAATATTTTGGATTAGGTCCCATTAATATGCATTTATGAATATAAAAAATTAAAGGTTATAATAGAGAGTTCATTGAAAAAAAATACATAATTAGTGTGACTAGGATGCAAAGAAACTGGAGGGATACTATACCCTGGAATCCAGTTAGAATTCCAAATATGAGTGGATGCACAATTATTGATTTTAATCATAAAATTATCTTTAATGAAATTTAAACCATTAACCATGCCTTTCCAAATCCAAGAAGAAGAATCAGCAGCCTTGTCAATTTCTAACAGATTTTGGTTGGGAAAGTACTTGTCTTTTAGGAAGGAAAAAACAAATTATTTGTAATTTTCAACAGTCTCCAACCAAGCTTGCAGATTAAAACCCTATAAGTTGCATGAGAATTTATGATACCTAAGCTACCACTAGATTTGTATTTCCCAATATCGCCCCATGAGCGAAAATAGCCGCATGTTTAGGATTCTTTTTGGACCACCAGAAGGTTCTCTGGATTAAATCAATTTTACTGGTGACAGTTTTCGGAAGAGGAAAGCAGGCCAAATGATATATAGATAAACTAGATAGGACATGCTTAGTAACAAAAGTTCTTCCAGCTATATTTAAGTTGGATTTCTTTGATGCATTCAATCTAGAGTAGAAATTCTCTATGAGAAAATTAAAAGAATTATTCTTGTCTTTACCAATGAATAGAGGGGTACCTAAATACTTTTTCAGAGTTACAAAGAAACTTCATGTTAAGAGTTTTAGATAGATTTTAATGTGTCTATGATGCATTTTACCACTAGTAATGAAACCGGATTTCTCAAAGTTAATTGCCTGACCTGAAACCTTCGCAAAAACATTAATAACCTTAAGAATATTCTTAGCATAGGTGATCGAAGCTTTGCAAAACAGTATGCAATCATCTGCAAAAAAAAAGATGAGAAATGGAATGACTATTTTTCTTGAATTTGAAGCCCTGAATCAGTTTGTCATCTTCAGCTTTAAGGAGTAACTGAGATAAAATCTCCATACAGAGAATGAAGATATACGGTGACAAGCAGTCGCCTTGCCTAATGCCACGAGCAGGGAGAAATGTCTCACCCCGTGATCCATTGACCAGAACAGAGTAAGACACCATGCTAATATATTGATGAATCAACTTACACCAATCTTCAGAGAAACCCAATTTTTTAAACACAGCTATAATGAATGACCATTCTAATCTATCAAATGCTTTAGAAAGATCAAGTTTTATTGCTAATTGACCATTTTTTGAAGTTTTCTTTTTTTCTTTTGAAGGAGTGAAGAATTTCATGCATTATAACAATATTATCATGAATCTGAAAAATAATCATTTTGTTTTAGTATGTTGTTTAAACTTGGCTTATGATTTATTTTTTTTGGGTTTGTAAAAAAATTTAACCTGGTAATTATACGAGACTAATGGTTTTCGAACTACAATCGTGGATTTATAGAATAAAAATAATCATTGATCTTGCTACTTCTATAAAACACTAAAATAAATCAGATATTGGTTTCTAAACCCACCAGTTAATGGATTTTTAATCAATGGAAAAAATAAAGATAAAGAATGAGAAGAAAAACTTGGCGAGATTGGGATATACCCAGATTAATTGGGATATACCTAAGAGACAAAACCCGGGTCATTTTGCAATAAAACAGGACACCCCTTAACCATGTATTTTCAAAATGTCTAATCTACACTTGTTTAATTAATACTAATAATATGTTTAGGTTAATCAATTTAGTTAGTTAATTAGTTGAATTAAAATTCTCAAATTAGGTATTATTTGGATTGAACTCATGGATTATGTGTTATTCCCTCCGTTTCAAAAAGACAATCTACTTTGACTTTGTCAAAATATTAAGGAGACCATAATACTTTACTTGATTACCCTCAATTATTTACCTATTTTATGCTAATAAAAATGCAAGTATTAAAACTGCATAAAATTGTTAAGAGGATTGTAAATAAGAAATAAAAAAGGAAAATTAATAAACTCTTTAGGGAATTTAATTCCTGGAGACAAATATATTGTCTTTTAAAAGGAATGAATGATATATTTGTTTCCTTAATTGTACAATTTCGTCAATATTTTGGATTAGGTCCCGTTAATATGCATTTATGAATATAAAAAATTAAAGGTTAAAATAGAGAGTTCATTGAAAAATACATAATTAGTGTGACTAGGATGCAAAGAAACTGGAGGGATACTATACCCTGGAATCCAGTTAGAATTCCAAAATATGAGTGGATGCACAATTATTGATTTTAATCATAGAATTATCTTTAATGAAATTTAAACCATTAACAATGCCTTTCCAAATCCAAGAAGAAGAGTCAGCAGCCTTGTCAATTTCTAACAGATTCTGGTTGGGAAAGTACTTGACTTTTAGGAAGGAAAAAACAAATTATTTGTATTTTTCAACAGTCTCCAACCAAGCTTGCAGATGAAAACCCTATAAGTTGCATGAGAATTTATGATACCTAAGCCACCATTAGATTTGTATTTCCCAATATCGCCCCATGAGCGAAAATAGCCGCATGTTTAGGATTCTTTTTGGACCACCAGAAGGTTCTCTGGATTGAATCAATTTTACTGGTGACAGTTTTCGGAAGAGGAAAGCATGCCATATGATATATAGATAAACTAGATAGGACATGCTTAGTAACAAAAGTTCTTCCAGCTATATTTAACTTGGATTTCTTTGATGCATTCAATCTAGAGTAGAAATTCTCTATGAGAAAATTAAAAGAATTATTCTTGTCTTTACCAATGAATAGAGGGGTACCTAAATACTTTTCAGAGTTACAAAGAAACTTCATGTCCAGAGTTTTAGATAAGATTTTAATGTGTCTATGATGCATTTTACCACTAGTAATGAAACCGGATTTCTCAAAGTTAATTGCCTGACCTGAAACCTTCGCAAAAACATTAATAACCTTAAGAATATTCTTAGCATAGGTGATCGAAGCTTTGCAAAACAGTATGCAATCATCTGCAAAAAAAGATGAGAAATGGAAGGACTATTTTTCTTGAATTTGAATCCCTGAATCAGTTTGTCATCTTCAGCTTTAAGGAGTAACTGAGATAAAATCTCCATACAGAGAATGGAGATATACGGTGAAAAGCAGTCGCCTTGCCTAATGCCACGAGCAGGCAGAAATGTCTCACCCGGTGATCCATTGATCAGAACAGCGTAAGACACCATGCTAATACATTGATAAATCATCTTACACCAATCTTCAGAGAAACCCAATTTTTTAAACACAGCAATTATGAATGACCATTCTAATCTATCAAATGCTTTAGAAAGATCAAGTTTTATTGCTAATTGACCATTTTTTGAAGTTTTCTTTTTTTCTTTTGAAGGAGTGAAGAATTTCATGCGTTATAACAATATTATCATGAATCTGAAAAATAATCATTTTGTTTTGGTATTTTGTTTAAAATTGGCTTATGATTTATTTTTTTTGGGTTTGTAAAAAAATTTAACCTGGTAATTATACGAGACTAATGGTTTTCGAACTACAATCGTGGATTTATAGAAGAAAAATAATCATTGATCTTGCTACTTCTATAAAACACTAAAATCAATCAGATATTGGTTTCTAAAGCCACCAGTTAATGGATTTTTAATCAATGGAAAAAATAAAGATGAAGAATGAGAAGAAAAATTTGGCGAGATTGGGATATACCCAGATTAATTGGGATATACCTAAGAGACAAAACCCAGATCATTTTGCAATAAAACAGGACACCCCTTAACCATGTATTTTCAAAATGTCTAATCTACCCTTGTTTAATTAATACTAATAATGTGTTTAGGTTAATCAATTTAGTTAGTTAATTAATTGAATTAAAATTCTCAAATTAGGTATTATTTGGATTGAACTCATGGATTATGTGTTATTCCCTCCGTTTCAAAAAGACAATCTGCTTTGACTTTGTCAAAATATTAAGGAGACCATAATAATTTACTTGATTACCCTCAATTATTTACCTATTTTATGCTAATAAAAATGCAAGTATTAAAACTGCATAAAATTGTTAAGAGGATTGTAAATAAGAAATAAAAAAGGAAAATTAATAAACTCTTTAGTGAATTTAATTCCTGGAGACAAATATATTGTCTTTTAAAAGGAATGAATGATATATTTGTTTCCTTAATTGTACAATAACGTCAATATTTTGGATTAGGTCCCATTAATATGCATTTATGAATATAAAAAATTAAAGGTTATAATAGAGAGTTCATTGAAAAATACGCCTATAAACAGAAGCTGGACACAATTTTGAAACAGACGGAAATGGAATAGAGGACGGTCTTTTGAAACAGAGGGAGTATGATTTTTGAGGATTTTTTTTTTTTTTTTTTGAGATTTTTTTGTAACGGAAATGAAACCACACTAGCCAAACACTTCTACAAAGGGGATTGCAAAGCTACTGAGGGGTTTGATACTCAAAATTACAGAAAAAGTCAACACTTTCAATTCTGAAAGTATGAAAAGTCGGCAAGGTCGACAAAAAAAAATACCCTGCCGACTATAGGATTTTTGACATACATAGAAAGGTGTTACAAATGCATGATTAGTTGGAAAGGTATTAATTTCATAACCTTCCGACTAAACTATAGTCGGCAAGGTATAAGGATGAGTACCGTGACAATCCTGTAAATGCTAATTTCAGAGATGAAAAGTCGGAAAGATCGACAAAAAAATACCCTGCCGATTGATACGAGTCGGCAAGGTCGACAGAAAAATACCCTGCCGAGTAAAACTAGTCGGCAAGGTCGACAAAAAGATACCTTCCAACTTTTGATAAAAATGTGGAATCATAGGGTTCTAAGATTGGGTATGATTTTGTACCCAATCTCAAAACCCGTATTCTTCTTCTTTTTTGTTTCATTTTGATTTTTTTTGATTTCATCATATAGAGTTTTAAAGAGGTTTTGAAAATTGTTCTGATAGGTTTTATTTTTAATCGGCAGGGTTCAAAATTGGATGAAAATAGTAAGGACAATTTCGTTTTTTAGCATCTTTTAGGCACCCATTAACCCACTACCTTGGATGGGTTTATTTTGAAGACATGTCGATATCAGCGAAGACATCATCCTTTTACTTGAGGTTAGTAATACAAGATTTGACTTGTTTCCATTCTTACTTTCAAGCCGTTTAGATGGAAAACATAACATACAAGTTGATCATCTTATTATCATAAAACTATCAAGGAAGAATATACAAGTTGTTTTACAAATTAGGTATATTGATTTACGAAGCATATTGCTTATCTTTTGAACTCCGTAATTGCGATATAGACATAATCTTTGTCACATGTTACTAGATTATGTAACGAACTTAAGATTGATTTCATGCCCATAAAAATGTGTTTGATTACATGAGTTTAAGGAAGTAAACTTACAAACTTGGTTCGCAGTTGAAACAAATCGACAGGATTCGTGGATCGGTTTTCATTGAAGATCTAAAGAAGTACCAATCCCTACTTATGTTTGAGAATCATAATGGAACTGATCCTTATCTATCTTGGGAGTTCAAGGTGGTACCGATCCTTACCTATGTTGGGAGTCAAGATAGTACCGATCCTAACTTATACGTGAATCAAGGTAGAGCCGATCCATACCTACATTGGGGATCATGGTAGAACCAACCCCTATATGCGCAAAACCAATTTCTCTAGTCGCATACACTTTAGGGTTTGTATGATTTTGGAAATTGTGTTTAAAAATTATGAAAGTTTAAAATGTCGACATAATGAGTAATTTAAACATGTGCATAAATCATATATTTTATTGTTCAAAGATATTCCTTGATACTCAAGGTGAGATCCCAAACACTTTTGTTTGATAATATTTTTGTTAATACTTTTGAACGTATATGTTTTGTTTTTTCAGTAAGCAAAACATATTTTTAGAAGATATATTAGTTAATTTAATTTCTTAGATGTTAGCTAATACTGAGTTGTTTCCACGAGGGATTTCGGTTATATAATTGGATATTGGTTAGAATTAGACAAAACCAAATTTAAGATGCTTTGTTGCATCTGTTGAGAATATTTTCAGTTATGGAAATTTGTTGGTGTCCAAACTACATTGGTCTATAAATAGTGGAGTTTATTCTTCTTACAAATTTATCCTAAGGCATGCACTTCATCTTTGTAGTCACTGTTATGGTTGACTAATAGTATTATTCGTACACTATCTTGGAGATGAGAGTTAATTAGGTGAAATCTCTTACGTATACTAGTTTAAAGACTACTTTGGGGATCAAAAGGCGTCTAATAATACTTTTGCTGGGAAACTAAAATACATTGTTATTTTAGTTTTTGATTATTGATTTGATTGACTAACGGTTGTTAACTGTTGACTGAACCTAGTTTGATTATTCTTGAGAGCCTTCTCTTCTGACATAAGGTCACTTAAACTAGATCAAGAGATTTCAGATATGTCTTTAGATCTGACGTTGACTTGTGATCATCCATTCTTAACATAATCCGTTTTGTTCGTGATCTATCATAAGTTGGAATCAAGTTTGGTCCTGCAGGTATAGAAGAAGATTGAAGATTTGAAGACAAAAATATTTCTTATTGATTTCGTATCTTTGTGATTTTCTTCGTGCATAACCTTTATTGGCTAGGATGTGACTAGATCTGGTCTATCTATGATAGACTTGTTATTGCTAGTCGTATTAGATCTGCAAATTATCATCCGGTGGTATTCTTTTTTATTAATAAGAAAGATATTTTTATTATTGGGTAGATTAAATCAACACATCAAGAATGAGAGATTTTAACCATATTGGAAAAACCAATAACCAAGACTCACTTAAACTAGACGATCTAGCTCTCTTTGCTTAACAGTTAGCAATTTCATTAGACCTTCTATGCACAAAAGTGCATTTCCAAGACTGAAAACTCGATAACAGGACTCTACAATCACTTATAATAGTATTGTTTGCCTATCTGACAGACCCAACTTTCCCATTTACTACATCCACAACATTCTGGCAATCTCCTTCTATGTGCAATCTTTGAACTGCAGCACTTCTGGATATTTTAATCGTCTCTAAAGCTGCAAGTGCTTCATCCTGTTGCTCATCTCAGGCTAGCCCAACTTTTGAAACTTCAGCCCCACATATCCCTACATGACAAAAAAATTTAGTCCAATGCCCATAGTACTGTTATCTTTGAGAAATGTTAAGTGCATATTTTGCATATATTTAGTGTCGAATCCATGCTAATAATTGCTTTTATTCTTGCAAGTTATTGTATATTACGCTTGTTTTCTGTTATTTATGTTTTGTTAGGTGAATCATCCAAAAGAAGTAAATCGGCACTTAATTGTGCAAAGAAAGAAGTTATCCGCAAGCTGAGAAGGGCCAAAGCCTAGATGGAACTCATTGGAGTCTAGTAGTTCTTGTTATCATCGTGAGGAGGACGAAAACATAAAGACAATGGCGAAAGAATGGAGTCTATCCGACGTCTTATGAAGAATCTAGATGCATTTGAAGCAAGCCGAGGTTGAAAGAAAGTGTTGTTGCAGAGAGTTTATATAGGCACCCGAGTTTCTACTCAGGGCAGCCACGTAATAGGAATTCTGTTGTCAGTCCTCTGACAGACAGTTGAATTGTGAAGTTAAATACACCTTTTTTATTATTATCTCGACCAGTAACACCAGTTCAGGGAAGTTATCGTCCCTGTTATATTTGGATTCTCGACCAGTTCGTGTTTCAACTGGAGTTTGCTGTGGTTTTGTGATGAAGAAGAACTTAGAGACAACAGGGAAGATTCATGTGACGGTGCCAGTGGACGTTAGCTTCCATTGATGGCCGTGGTTTACTCAATCTTGGAAGTTCAACGGTGATTTGCAGCGACGATGAAGTTAGCTGCTATGAATATCAGCTGGTCTTATGATGAAGTGAATGAATGCCGGAGATAGAACGTAGGAGATGAACTCGAAGGAGGAGTTAGCTGGTAGTTCATGGCAGTGATACTGGTGATGGCAGCGATGAAAGAGTGGTTGATTGGTTGAGTCCGATGGAGTTGGTTTCTGTCAATGGAGATGATTAAAGCTCGAGTAAGAGAAGGTGAAGCTGTCAATGGTAGATGGAGAATAAGATGCTCGTGATGAGAACAATGGTAGTTGTTGGTTGTTTATGGAACTTCTGGGATCAATGATGATGATCACGACGGAGTTGGCAGTAGGGATGGTGTGTTGAAGCTCGAGATGTTGACTGTCAATGAAGAGAGCAGAGCTGTGACGATGGAATGATGGAAGATGGATAACGAGCAGGAAAGATTGAGTTGCTTCCATTGGCAGTTGATAAACGCGTTTTTGTGTCTAATTTGTCCTCAATGTCCGTATTGTTGGAACTCTATTTTTGTACTAATATTGTGTTTTTATGTATTTTTAGGAAATAAACATTTTTGGAAAATTCGGCTCGAAAAGTTGATTTTGGTACCCGGAGGACAAGTGTTATTCGGACTTTCGCTTTTGGATAAGGGGTAACCTAATTACTAAAGGGCACCCCCAGGTCACCCCAAAGGAAGCTGTTATTCACACCCCTACTCTGGATAGGGGGCTACCAGTTTCTTCCCCATTTGAAACGATTTTGGCGGGAAATTTCTAAACAGTTCTGGCAGAATTTCGATCGTCAAAATGAAGGGGTTATGGGTCGATTCAATGGATGAAATTTGGTATAGAGATGTGATATAGGTTAAGGAACATAGTATGGGTGACATGATCGATCAAATTTCTGGAATTTTCGGTATGATTCACACACCCAAAACAGAGCACGTGTACTGTAACACGAGCAAAATTGAAGTTCTTGTGTGAATGGGGGAGTTCTGCTGGCGTTGGAAGAGTGTTGAGGCGTGAATAAGACATTTGGGAGCGTGCAGGATCAAAGTTAACGCGTGCATGGGATTAGAAATGGAAATTTTCGTTATTATTGGCAGACGAGAATATTTGGATTAAATGGAGAATATATGCAATCAATGGTCGGATTTTTGGCTCCAATTCACTATAAAAACAAGGAAAAACAGTTTGGGAAAAGCTGGCAAGTTTGGAGAGTCTTTGGGATAGTTTAGGAGTCGAGAAGAATCAATACAAGAGTACACAACGAAAAGCTTCCTGCTGGTGCAAGAAAGAAAACGAAGAACATTAGACAGTAAGAGAAATTCGTTGAAAAGTGTCGCTTAAGTGGGACAGTTTCCAATTCCTTTCTCGCGACTTAGGAACAACAACACTTCTGTTGTATCGTTCTTTTAGAACGCTTTATATGCGTCGCAAACACTGTTGTAAACCGTTTTTCTCCATTTTCTCTTGATTGTAAACAACTTTTGAGTATCAATGAATCAATTTGAGAGGTTTTTCATCATGAGTAGCTAAATCCAATCCCAGGGGTGACGGAGGAAGCCTTTCTCGCAATATTTATGTGGTAATTTTTATTTGATTAATTTTTGCAATATTTATATATGATTAATTGCATTGAAAATAAATGATTTTTATTAATCAAATATATTTTATCTTGATAATACATGCTTAGTTTTATACTCTTGATGTATTATGCTTGCGATTAATCTTTGATATTTTGAGAATCTGCTTTTGGAAATAGTTAGAATCAAAATAATTATTAAATTTGCATAATAAAAAATAAATAAAACTACATAAATATTGTTGAATGGTGGAATCATCACCCCTATTTTCTCCATAAAATTTATATCACTTGTTAATTGAATTTTCTACATTTCTAAATTATTTAAATCTAAAAAAAATTATTCCCTTCACAAGTTCGAAAAGAACCCCTTTTACCACTATCTACAACAACTTTTGAAAAAAACATCAAATTTTTGGCGCCGTCGAAGCGGACCTGTGCTTAGGTAGAATTTTATTTTTAGGTTTATTATTTTTTTTAGAATTGTTTGTTCCTTTTTACGTTTCTTTTTGTCTTTATTTTGCAGGTTCAAAGTGAAAACTAAGGACTTGGAGAGGAAAAAGCTGAAAGCGAAAAGCGAAAAGAGTAGAAAAGAGGACAATTTTAGGATTTAATTTTTAACTCTTTTTGAGTGTGTGAGGAAAACTGTAATTTTATTATTTCTTTTTTTTTTCTTTTTGAACTTTAAATTGGACTGGACATTTGGACTTTAATTTTTAAACCCTACGGAAGGGTACCCTTAAATACAAACTGTGTGCAGGGAAGGACGGTGATTACAATATCACCTCGGCCCCTCGGGTTCGCACACGGAATAAGAGTCGTGGCCCGAGTCGACGACAACGGTTCATCCCCCGTATGGTACGGGAGGTAAGTCCAATCGAAACACTCGCGAATCCCCTGCAAGCGAGTTACTGTACTTCTTAAGGTGCTAATTGTTTGAGGACGAACCAGACTGTCTTTATTTTCCTAGTAAAGGGAAAGGCCTGGCCTAAACAAGATAAGGGTTCGGATTTCATCACCGCTCCCTTCTTGCCCGCTTTAGGAGAACAAAACCTAACGCGGACCCAAGCTTTAAAATATGATTAGAAAGAGACCTATAGGGTGTCGAGCTTGTTAGGAAAAATTTTCGAAGGATATTGGTTATTCTTTTAGCATACTCGAAGTTCATTACGGTTTCTGTGAGTTGAATGCGTGACTGCGCCGCCTTTTACTGCGGTGAGGCCTTGGGTATCAAAGCTCCACTAAGCTTCCCTCACCTCGATTCAACTTACTTTGACTCAGATTGATTCCAGAGGGATTTGCTTAAATTGTAACGAATTCCCTTTCGAGATATAGAAGCTAGTCTAGAAACAATCTAAGTGAGCCATCATGCTTGTTGTTTGCTAGAAATCTCTAGGTTTGTTGTGGTAAAGTCGAGTCAGCCTGCTGTGTGATTTCTAAATCTTTCCTGTTAGGATTTTTATTTCTTTTTGATTTTTTTTAGTGTATGCCCGATTTTGTTAATAGGTCTTGGAAAAGAGATACTCTAGGTCGATTGATTAGCGAAAAACCTAGTAGTTCTTCTGATTTAAGCAGGGAGCTCGAAGATTGTTCTTTTGAGAGCCCTGTTTTTGGAAACTTCAGTTTTAAGAATCTGTCTCTTCGTGAGGAAAGTACCCCTAGTACTTCTGTTGTGCCAGCGATGGCAACTTTGAAAGATTACATGTTCCCAACTAGGTCCAACCGAGCTTCGTGCATTAAATTGCCAGCCACTACGGCTAATTTCGAGATAAAACCTAGTATTCTTCAGATGATCCCTATATTCTTAGGAAAAGATGATGAGAACCCTTATTTCCATATTAGGGACTTTGAGGAAATTTGTGGGACAATTAGAATAAAAGACCTTACTGATGAAGTCTTGAAACTTAAGATGTTTCCCTTTTCCTTGAGAGATAAAGCCAAGACCTGGCTGCACAACCTACCATCTGAATCCATAGAAACATGGCAGGAACTTATCGCTGCCTTCTATATGAAGTTATACCCTAAGCATAAAACTGCAACTGTTAGGCAGAAAATTAGAGCTAGTGTGCAACAAGAGGGAGAGTCTCTTTATATATTTTTAAAGAGATTCAATGATCTCCTATCTCAGTGTCCTCATCATGGATTTGATAAGATGAAACAATTTATGATGGTTTAGACTATTCGACCAAAGCCATGGTTGAGTCTATGTGCGCTGGTGAGTTCACTAGTAAAAATGCTGATGATGCTTTTACCTTCTTAGAAGTTATCGCTGAAAAATCCCAACAGTGGGAATCTTGTGTTGAACCCCCTAAAAGACTCTTGGTCAATAAAAGTAGCACCAATATGGTAGATACGAGTCTTGCATCTGATGCTAAGTTTGCTGCTTTTTCTAGAAGGTTAGAGGCTTTGGAAATGGGTCAGTCTAAAAATAGGTCCCTTGTTGAACCTAATAGAGCCTCTCAAGTCTCTAGTTGTGGAATAGAGCCCGATAACTCATTTTGGGAAGGTCAGGTTAGTGAAGAGCAAGATCATGCTGTCTATAACAATGCTAGGTTTTAGAACCGTCAGAAGATTGACCCATACTCAGAGACCTACAATCCTGGTTGGAAAAACCATCCTAATTTTTCTTGGTCTAAGGGTCAGAATCAAGGACAGTCTAGTAATTCTCAGCCTCCCCTAGGATTTGGTTTTAAGAACTTTTCGGGTCAAACTCAGTTTCAGAACACTTCCGAGAAAAAGATCTCTGCCTTGGAGGAAAATCTCATAATGCTATCAAAGAACCACATAAGCTTTCAACAAGAAACTAGGCAAGAATTGAAGGATAATTCTCAAAGTCTTGTCGAATTAAAACTTCAAGTAGGACAAATAGCTAAGTTTATAAGTGAGAGAGAAGATGGAAAGTTCCATAGTCATACTGATCCTAAGCCTAGAGGAGAGAAATCGTACAGTCATGTTAACTCTGTTACAACCCTTAGGAGTGGAAAGAAAGTAGACAACAACGTTTCCATGCCTGATAGTGAACATGCTGTAGTTCATCCGTCTGAACCAGAGAATGAAGATACTGATAGAGTCTCTAAAGAGACCAATGAGGGTCATTTTGAGTCTGATTTTGTTCCCAGAGCCCCATTCCCACAACTGCTAGTTCCGACTAAGAGGGAGTCCAACTTTAATGATAAATTGGAGGTTTTTAAGCAGGTTAATATCAACCTTCCATTATTAGATGCAATTAGGCAGATTCCCTCTTATGCCAAGTTCCTTAAGGACTTGTGTACGCTAAAGCATAAGCTCAGTGTCCAGAAGAAATCCTTCATAGCTAGTCACGTGAGTTATATTATTCAGAATACCACTACTCCTAAGTATAAAGACCCAGGGTCCCCTACCATTGCTTGTACAATAGGTAAGTACCGTGTTGAGAAAGCGTTGCTTGACTTAGGAGCCAGTGTGAACTTACTGCCATACCATGTGTACCTTAAGCTAGGACTTGGTGAGATGAAACCTACACAGATGACACTTCAGTTAGCTGATAGGTCCGTTAAAATTCCTCGTGGTGTGATCGAGGATGTTCTCATAGAGGTCGAAAAGTTTATATATCCGGTGGATTTTGTTATCCTAGATACCCAACCTATCCCTGACCCAGAGAACCAAATACCGGTGATTTTAGGTCGCCCGTTTTTAGCTACATCCAATGCGATCATTAACTGTCGAAATGGTATTATGAATTTGTCTTTTGGTAATATGACTATTGAGCTGAACATTTTTAATATTAGTAAGCTACCCTCTGAGCTAGATGACACGTGCATTTAAGAGGTCAACATGATAGGAACCTTAGTTCCGAAGTCTGTACCAAACACCGAATCGGAAGATCCATTAGAGAGTTGTCTAGCCCGTTTTAGCATGGATTTCGACGATGATAGCAACATTGAACAAGTAAATGCTCTGTTGGATTCTATTCCTATGTTAGATACCCATAGATGGAAATCTAGGTTTGAACCATTACTAGATACTGAATATACCTTAAGCCCTTATTTCGAAGAGCCTAAAGATCCTCCTAAGTTGGACCCCAATTATGCATTTGTAGGCCCATCTGAGATTTTGCCTATAACTTCCGATTTGGATAGTGATCATGAGGTTAGGACAGTAACCGTGCTTCAACACAATAAGGAAACTCTAGGGATGACCATAGAGGATATGAAACATATAAGTCCTATAGCTAGTATACCTCAAAAGAATTTAGAGGATGAACCACCTGATTATAACTCAGAGAAAGCAATTGACCTTTTTCAGGAACCAGATGGTCTAGAAATTAGGAATATTGTGACTAGTTTATCTAGGGACACCCAAAACCCTAAGTTTGGGGGTAGTGAACTAGAGAAGCTCTAAAGTATTTTAAATACTCCCCGGATCCGGAAATTCAAGCCATAGTTAAAGGTCTTACGGAGAATAGTGATTACCCTAAATTTGGGGGTAGAGATTGTCAATTATCCCCAGTAGAAGTCCCTAACTTGGGACTCAAGCCTAGTGCATCTGAGGTATCCCTTGAGTCTATTCAGACTCCACAACCTGATCCGCCTGATAATGTTCAGGAGGAAATCCATATATTAGAAACCCGTTTTTCGGATGAATCTATTTTTCAAGACACTCTTATGAAGTCCAACTGGAGGCTCTGGATAGATCCGGTTGTCTTGCAAGAAACCTTAGATGAGGATGTGCTCCTTCTGTTCATTTTTCTGAGCCAGTGCAGTTGTCTCATATTGGTGTTAGCTCTATTTGGTATTATGGACCCACAACTTTTTCGGCTATTGGTATATGACTTTGGAAGGTGAAGATCCTTTTTGAGGTATTTGATGTCTGGATGAAGACTTTAAACTTAGCACTTCTTGGGAGGTAACCTAATCTCACGCAACACGGTAATATCTTTCCTCAACCCTTTTTGCTTCAAGTGGTAACAATTTCTCCTTGTTCATGCTGTTAATTTTATCATTGGAAACATTGAGGACAATGTTAGATTTAAGTTTGGGGGTATGGGAAAATCTTTTAGTTTCAATAAATAAACTCCAGAGCCTAGAAATTTATGCGTATTCAGGATGGCACTAACTAATCTAAGTGGATGGAAACATCTTGGTTGTAGGAATTGAGGAACCAATCTGATTAGATGGAAACATCTATAGAGTCTATTCATAAAAGCACAGAGCTCAGGTGTTAGAAATAACATGATAGTTGCACCATATCTCGTTGAGTCCTTTTCACTTCTATTTTTATTTTGTTTTTAAACTATGTTTCTCTAAGTGATAGGTGGGGCCCAGGATTCAAGTTGTTACCAATGCTAGGGTGAATTAGTAGAGTGATTGAGATACCATGAAAAAAAAAATATTGAGACCAGACCATTTGACCAAAAGGAATAAATTCAATAAAGTCGACCACTGGTACCCTTGTATATGCCAGTTGTGTTGACCTAGAGTTAGGTTATCGACCACTGGTACCCTTGTATATGCCAGTGTGTTGATATTAGTCAGACTAGTATCTCAATCCATTAGGATAGGTTCATTTTGGAGGAGGCCTTCAGACAGATATGGGAAACGCCGTTCACTTAGTAAACATCAAAACCATCTATGTTTTTCTATATCCATCTCTTAATCTTTCCATGTGATTAGTTTGACTCCGAATATGATGTCCATAGTGCAACTATCTGAGTAGAGCTCTGTCACTTATATATGAATTTTAGTATGCTTGAGTGCAAACTCATGTACATTAATTGGAATTTCGCATCAGGGTACTTCCTCTTGTAGTCAATAAGTATGCCAACCAAGGAGATTATTTAGTGCCTTCCAAGGTTCGTTGTAGATAACTAGGGTCTGGAGTATAAAGGTTTTGTAGGTACACCTCTGGTAAACCCTCCGGAGACAACACTCCGCCACTAGGGCCACCTAGTGATTTAACGGCTTGCTGCACGTGCTAAGTGTAGTCATTTTACTTTCTAGATTAGATTTGCTCGAGGACTAGCAAATAATAAGTTTGGGGGTATTTGATAGACGCATTTTTGTGTCTAATTTGTCCTCAATGTCTGTATTGTTGGAACTCTATTTTTGTACTAATATTGTGTTTTTATGTATTTTTAGGAAATAAACATTTTTGAAAAATTCGGCTCGAAAAGTTGATTTTGGCACCCGGAGGACAAGTGTTATTCGGACTCTCGCTTTTGGATAAGGGGTAACCTAATAACTAAGGGGCACCCCCAGGTCACCCCCAAGGCATCTGCTATTCGCACCCCTACTCTGGATAGGAGGCTACCAGTTTCTTCCCCATTTGAAATCATTTTGGCGGGAAATTTCTAAATAGTTATGGCAGAATTTCGATTGTCAAAATGAAGGGGTTATGGGTCGATTCAATGGCTGAAATTTGGTATAGAGATGTGATATAGGTTAAGGAACATAGTATGGGTGACATGATCGATCAAATTTCTGGAATTTTCGGTATGATTCACACACCCAAAACAGAGCACGTGCACTGTAACACGAGCAAAATTGAAGTTCTTGTGTGCATGGGGGAGTTCTGCTTGCGTTGGAAGAGTGTTGAGGCGTGAATAAGACATTTGGGAGCGTGCAAGATCAAAGTTAACGCGTGCATGGGATTAGAAATGGAAATTTTCGTTATTATTGGCAGACGACAATATTTGGATTAAATGGAGAATATATGCAATCAATGGTTGGATTTTTGGCTCCAATTCACTATAAATACAAGGAAAAACAGTTTGGGAAAAGCTGGCAAGTTTGGAGAGTCTTTGGGATAGTTTAGGAGTCGAGAAGAATCAATACAAGAGTACACAACGAAAAGCTTCCTGCTGGTGCAAGGAAGAAAACGAAGAACATTAGACAGTAAGAGAAAGTCGTTGAAAAGTGTCGCTTAAGTGGGACAGTTTCCAATTCCTTTCTCGCGACTTAGGAACAACAACACTTCTGTTGTATCGTTCTTTTTGAACGCTTTATATGCGTCGCAAACACTGTTGTAAACCGTTTTTCTCCATTTTCTCTTGATTGTAAACAACTTTTGAGTATCAATGAATCAATTTGAGAGGTTTTTCATCATGAGTAGCTAAACCCAATCCCAGGGGTGACGGAGGAAGCCTTTCTCGCAATATTTATGTGGTAATTTTTATTTGATTAATTTTTGCAATATTTATATATGATTAATTGCATTGAAAGTAAATGATTTTTATTAATCAAATATATTTTATCTTGATAATACATGCTTAGTTTTATACTCTTGATGTATTATGCTTGCGATTAATCTTTGATATTTTGAGAATCTGCTTTTGGGAATAGTTAGAATCAAAACAACTATTAAATTTGCATAATAAAAAATAAATAAAACTACATAAATATTGTTGAATGGTGGAATCATCACCCCTATTTTCTCCATAAAATTTATATCACTTGTTAATTGAATTTTCTACATTTCTAAATTATTTAAATCTAAAAAAAATTATTCCCTTCACAAGTTCGAAAAGAACCCCTTTTACCACTATCTACAACAACTTTTGAAAAAAACATCAGCAGTTGATGAAGTTATGCAGTGAGGGTCTGATGGTTGATCACGATGATTTCTGGCAGACATGAGATCGATGGAGTTTAGATAGATGGGAAGTGATGGAGAATGGAGATGTTGCTGCCAATAATAGAGTTCATGTTGGAAACAATAAAGAAAATTCACACAAAATAAATCTCAAACAGCTGAGTCGCGGACTAAGTCGTTATCTTTAAGGTATTTCGCGACTCTGCCTCTTGATTGTGCTGGCAGTCAAAAACTTGTCGAACACCTATGGGATAAAACAGTTGATTCTCTCTTGTTTGATTTCTCTGCACCTTGAGAAATCGAACCAACTCTTACTCTATCTTACACTTGCTCAGAATACAAATAGATGAAAAAACTCAGTAATTCATCTTCTCCAAAAACTGTCTTTTATAACTCAAAGGAAATCAATTCGGTTTAATGAGAATTAAATCAATAATAACTGCATACTTAAAATCCTCCATAACAGTAATAAAACGGCTAGAATATAAAACCGAAATTAATGAATTTAATTGAACCGTTATGGAAATCAGAAGTTAAATCTGCAAAAAATAAACTTTTAAATCAGTAGACCTCCCAAGACCCCAAGGCCCCGCTCTCCCGGATTTTTTAAGTAATATAGATATATATAATATACCTAGCCAAATGCATGGGGTGAGACTTGAACCCAAGTCTATAGTGTGGGAGCCCAAAATAATACCACCACACTAATTCTATAAGTTTGATATAATATTATAAAACTATGTTTTTTAAATATATATATCTCCCAACAGTTCATGAAGCCGTGTTCGCTGTTTAATGGTGATCGATGGATGTAAGTTGTTGTTGCTGCCATTGATTGACTGATGGTGACGATGACAATAACAAGGAAGCTGCGGTGGTGCTGTTGAGTTATCACGATGATGAAGACTGATGACGCTATCGAAGTTTGACAATGGAAGTTGGCTCGATGGAGTTGGGTGCTGTTAATGGATAGAATGAAGGAATGATGATTGGCAGAGAACGATGCTGGCAGTAACGAGAAGAAGTGTTCTTGTGGTGTTGAGGCTTGAGGTGGGTTTCGCAATGATGGAGAAGCAGATTGTTTTCACGAACAGCCTGGTATACGCGGAGCTATTGGTTTAGGCTTGAAAACTCAGAAGATTATGAAACTCTCGATCACCAGAGTATCCGTGGATGGCTGTGGTAGAGAATGAAAATCCAGGGGAAAAATATTTTCATGGAGTGGTGTATGTCCGTGAGTTAGCGAGGAATAAAACTGAAAATTCTGTAAGTTTGAAAAATCA
Organism: Papaver somniferum; assembly: GCF_003573695.1. Classification (NCBI taxonomy): domain Eukaryota; kingdom Viridiplantae; phylum Streptophyta; class Magnoliopsida; order Ranunculales; family Papaveraceae; genus Papaver; species Papaver somniferum. The sequence continues at coordinate 12,362,100 of NW_020622934.1, forward strand.
CGATGGATTATCTATCCGTGAATCTGACGGGAGAAATACAGAATCCAGGGAAAAATATTTCTCACGATAACTCATGCATCCGTGGGAAGACTAAAGGGTATGATGTCAGTTCTCTATATCCGACAGTTATACAATGCAAGCCTAAGACTTAACGGGCTGGACTTTCATTACTTGCGGTGGGCCCAATTGGATATTCTCATGAGTTTTGACACGACCAAACTTTGGACGTGAACTCTCTTGTAGAAATTGACGTTTAGTCCCAAAGTTACTGGGCTTGGGATGCTTTAGTCCTCTCATCTCAGGCCTAGTACTCTCTAGTCCAAAAAAGCCCCGTCTCAAAAAATTTAACCCAAATATGGACGAGTTAGTCTAAAATTGTGACCGATCCCGATTTTCCTGTATTTCCAATATCCCGTAACTACCCTTGAGACCATTCCATACATAAAACGAGGATTTGAAATCGAAAATTTCAGATCTCAAACATGAGTTCAAAACAGGGAGCCGGACAGAGAAGAAATTCGTAGGCGATTTAACAGTTTCAGAGAGAAATTTGGTTACGATTCAACTTCAGATTACTGGTAAAGTGTAGTTGCGGGATTATTTTTGGACTAGAGATTTGAATTCACGTCAGATTTCAGAGATAGGTCGATCCAGAATTCAACTTTACAAGTAACATCGATTTAACAGTTTCATAGAGGTTATGTTGGATTTCACGAATTCCTGATATTGAACGGAATTCAAATTCAGGTTAGTTCTGTTTTGCTTCATCGTTGAATCTCTTTTCTGATATTTAGTTTTTTTTTTTTGATTTTATCAGTTGATGATATGAATTCAATCTGTTACATCTTATTGTTTGTATGTTATTGATTTGATTTTTGGTGTATTTTAGCTTTTGATTTTCGGGGAATGATTTTGATTACTGTTTTTTGGTGTTTGGTGTTATGATGCATGATACGAAATCGAACTGATATTAGATCATATGCTTTTGGTTTATTCAATTATGTGTTCTAGTAAGATTCTGAAGCTTTTGTTATATCTTCGATTAATCGATGGAATACTTTTGATTTGAAGTTTACTGTTATTTGATTTTTGCCTTCGATTAAATGTGTACTTTCCTGTACACTCTTCAAGTTTTAGGTTATGCGAATCTGAAACTATTATTATATATTTTGTTATATGTAGGTGTATCAAATATGTCTGAGAAGTTTGTTCATGTTGTTTTGAATCATGGTGAACATTCTTGTGCGTTTCGTGTTAATACTTTAATCACCGTTGATGAATTGAAGCATTTTGCCTGTAAGCAGTGGAGGTCTTTGCCCCCTTTGAGTATACGTTTTTCCTATATGGATACTATTCAAGTAGTTTTTATACAAGGTGATATACAACTTCAAGGTTTAGTTGCTCTTGTTATTCAGATGGACAATGAAGATTTCTATTTGAATGTTGATGTGATTCCGAAGCATACTGGTTGTAGCACTAGTTCAAAGTCTTTGTCTCGTTCTAATTATGGTTGTAGAAGTAGTTCTGGTGCTAGTACTTCAAACTCTTGTGTAAGTGAAAGTCCTAAGCTTGTAAGGGTGGTCGATCATGACGTGGACAAGGCCAAGCCTCTCATTATCGATGAATGGCGTTATTTTTTTTTACAATATTGGTAGAGAATTTGTGGGTGGTGTTAAAGATGTAAGGATTGTTGTTGATCAATACAAGATGTGTACTGGTTACAAGATTCTTATTCTTAAAAACGACAAGACTCGTTTTACTGCGAAGTGCGAAGAAGATGGTTGTGGTTGGAGGATTCGCTTTGGGCCGGTGAATGATGACATTTCTCGGTTTATGCTGAAAGATTATAACGTTATTCACAGGTTAGTGGTGTTCACTTGTTGTTTTGATCCACGTTGTTGATTTTTAGGTTTTAATATGTAGACTGGTTTTAGGTGTACGTTGTGGTGCACATTACTTATTGTAGGCTTTTTGGGTGGCACTTGTGGTGTAAATTTCATATTCTTGCTTGGTATGTGCTTTCTTTTTGCATGTGTGTTGTTGTTTTTGAGATTTTATTAAGTGTACAATGTGGTGAACATTACTTATTCCAGATTATTTTTTTTGTAGTTGTGGTGTTGGTTTGAGGTTGAAGAGTCCTGTGGTGACAACCAAGTTAGTTAAGCATTTGATCGTTGATAGTATAAGGGTGATCCCACTTTAAAACCCAAACAGATCATGTCACTCTTTGAGAAGACTTATGGGTCCAATATTAAGTATCGCCATGCCCGTAGAGGGAAAGAAGTTTTATTTGAAGATCAATATGGTGACGGCGAGAAGTCGTATAGCGATTTAAATTGGTATGTGAAAGCCATTGAGCAAACTAATCCTGATGGCTTTGTGAAACTTGAAGTTGATGAAGAATCTGGAAGATTTAAGCGGATTTTCATCTGTTTCGGTGCTTGCAAGCATATCTATAGGTATCTCAGGCCCATGATTTACTTGGACGCTACTTTCCCCATTGGTAGATTCAGGGGTACTTTGATGGCTGCAACATGTGTCAATGGAAATGATGGTTTTTACCCATATGCCTTTGCTATTGTTTTATCTGAAAACAAAGACAACTGGTTTTGGTTTCTGGATAATCTTCAACAAGTGGTCGATGATCGTCCGATTGTTTTCCTTAGTGATCGTCACGAAGGACTTCTGCAGGGCATTCCAAGAGCATTTCCGGGTTCATATCACAGCTATTGCTTTTACCACATCAAGTGCAATCTCCCTATTGGAAAAGGTAATGCGAATTACAATGCCTTTATTGATTTATTTTACAAAGATGCTTACTCTTACACATCAACGAACTTTGAAGAAGCTTTGTGGGGCATGCATGCAATTGGTTGTGGACATGTTGCTAATTATCTCAGGACCATTCCAAAGGAGAAATGGGCAAATTCATTTTTCCATGTATGCAGATATGTTGCTCACTCTTCATCTATTTCCGAGTCATTTAATAACTGGATTCTTGAGTTCAAAAAGCTGTCTGCTTTTGCTCTTCTCGGTGCGATACGGTGAGTTTTATGTTTAGTGTTTCATTCATTTATTTTTTACTGTCGCACACATGGATTTGCTTGATGTGTACATACTTGTACACATGTTATATATGTGATTCTGCAACTGTGTGGACATTGTTGTACACATGTTTTATTTGTATTTATTCTATATTATGTTTTGTGTTTTTATTATCTTAGTTTGAAGGTTATGCAGATGAATTCTAAGAGAAGAGTAGAAGGTCTTGAAAATTTTAACACTAGGCTCACTCCCGTATACGAGGATTTACTAAACGAGAACATCAACATTGGTCGTACTTGGACTGTTGTTGAGTCTATGGAAAGATTGTATGAATTCAGGTCTCCCCGCACTCATTCTGTAGATCTGTTGGAGAGAAATTGTACGTGTCACAGGTGGCAAGTAAATGGTTTTCCATGCGCACATGCTTGTGCTGCCATTCAATATACAAGGGAGGACATCTATTCATTTGTTGATCCATACTTCACCACTGAATGGTACAACAGGACATACCAAGAGATCATCTTGCCAATCCCCAATTATGACAAGCCGCAGTCTTATGATCCTAGTAATAAAATTATTGTTCCTATTCCTGTGCCTCCACCCGGTAGACGAAGTGAACAGCGTTTCAAGAAGGCTTTGGAGAAGCAAAAGAGGCCTATGATGTGCACAAAGTGCTTCACTCTTGGTCACCACAACAGAGCTACCTGCCCCATGCCTTGATGCTTTTTATTATGTTTGATTTGTTTGAAAGATTCTATGTTTTTTGGTTTTTACTTTTGGTAATGTCTTTTCATTTTTCTATTCATGGATAATTAGTGTCAGGATCTGTGTACCATTATGTACACCTTCCTGTGCACTTCACTTTTCTTACCTGTCTTTTTACATGTGTAACATTATGTACACCTTGCTGTACAATGAATGCTACTAGTTTATTTTGTTTAGTAATATTCATTTTTTTTAGTTCTAATGCAGTAATTAGTTTTTATTTTTGCTATTTAATGATTGATACTAGGTTATTACTTTTTCTATTTTATGTTTCTGTTAGTACATGTGTACCATTATGTACACCTTCCTGTACCATTGCCTGTCAGATTTTCTACTCTGTCAGAAACTGTGCACAATCATGTACACCTTAATATTTCCTAACCTGTAATACATACTTTAGTACAGACACAAGTCTATTTTCAAAACATCAATATTGAAACTAATAAAAAACATTAATTCAAGGTCTTTATAATAGTGATAAGTCTTAAACAAAAAGTTGAAAACTTAAATTTGTCTGAAGATTAAAAATGTTTAGAAGAAATTCAGAAAGTGATCTTGAATGAAGATTAAAAACTCTTCTTCCTCTTCAATGGTTGCTTTCCTGTAGTCTTGCGCCACTGATTATGCTCCTCATCCTTCGCTATATCCCACACCTTTTCATACCATCCGACTTTTGTCAACATCTTGGCCACCAATTTTGATCTCATTTGCTGACAAATGTCGTCGGCCCTCTGCTGACCTTTTTCCATACCTTTTGTTGTCTTCATACTTCGTTTCATAAAGTAACAAGTATATATAAGACAGTCCGGGTTGATTCCTTGTGAAGGGAATGTTATGATGTTTAATTCGTGCTCTTCTATAAGTGGGTGACCCTACAATGCTCTCTTGTGGGTGACCCTTCAATGCTCTCTTCTTATTGAGTTCCACTTGTACCACATTTGTTAGTTTCTTTGCATCGTCTTTATATGACTGCTCATTTTCTGAGTGTAACGAGTTATACCATTTCCATTCCTTAGCTTCGAAATCAAAATTCAAAAGCGAATAGTGAAATCCCATCCTCGTTTGATTTGTAGAGTGATTGATAGGGATTACAAGAACTTCCATATTCTCAGGCATGTCTCGTATGAAATCAACCACAAGCTTTTGCACCTCGCTGGTGACATTATACTTGACATAGTACTGCAATGAATAATTTCTTAGAAAACAAAATTAATTAGGCTCACCTTAATCAGAAAACTAACAAGCATGTACACTACTACAGAAAACTAACAAATCAAACATTGTAGGCCTGAAAACAGACCGTATATCCATGTATGATATACAGGTGTACACCTATGTACACACCTATATAAATCTAACAATCAAGAATTAGCAGACCATGTGTCAATCATAGATGCATATTGGTGTACATCTATGTACATAGCTAAATAAATCTAACAATCAACACTTAACAGACCTTGTGTCAATCATATATTCATATTGGTTTATATCAATGTACATAGCTAAAGAAATCTAAAAACACATAGAACACGCCATGTCAATTAGGTGTACAACTATGTACACAATATTAAAGTAACTGTGTATGACATTTCTTATTTATTTTGAGAAACTTGCACATGCAGTAGGACTCATAATTTCACAACTCAAGTACTTTTTGTCATCTGGATGACGAATGCTATCTCTGACAAGTGCTCTTCTACGTCGATGGATGTAGAACTGGAGTACCTCTTGGTCCAGATATTTGTTGAACATCAGTTCACAAAGTACTCTTCCAACAATCAAAATATCTTCCTTGACTGTTGGATCATCCAGTCTTGTTAGTTGCCAAGCTACAGAGCTGCGGAAACATAAAGGAAATGTTAACATGGTGTATAAAGTTGTGCACATAGTTTTTTTTTTAAGATTCAATCATGGTGTTTTGTGAACTTACTCCATGCTTGCATAGTCGAAGAATTTTTGTTCCCTTTTTTTGTCCTGTCCTGGTTGCATAGCATGGTATAGTGGTGATAGAAGAACATCTGGCAATGGATTGTGAGGACGATATACATCTCCCTTTCTCTTTATTGGGGAAGGATAGCCTGGTTCTTGTCCCACTTTGATCCCCTTGCCTTTTGGATCTGCTTTTATCACAACTCGTTTGGTTTTACCCTCGGCAGTGAATTCAGGATCTAGCTTTCTTTTTGCATTTCTCTTTTGTGGTGTCTTGGAAAACTTTCCAGCGGCTTGTGTCTTCAACATATCTTCTTCCTTCATCCTCCCTTCTCTTGTCCTCACTGGAGTGGTCTTCTCTTCTTCTACCTCTTGGCTGCTAAAAAATTCACTAGGATTTTGTTTAATGAACTGCACTGCTTCTTCAATGATCCTTTCTCGTACATCTTCATTGGATAATGATTTTTGTGACGAATCTTCTTTTGGATCTTCTTGGATCAATAATGCAAAGCTTAGACAATCGTGGCGGATCAAGGTTGCCATCTTTTCCTTCACTTCAGATGGTGCCGTTCTGTAACAACCTTTTTCAAGCTTTACGAATACAGTTTCAGATAAGTTATCTAGAAGGTCCTCAATTGATGTATAAGTCTCATTCTGTGATTTTTCTCCTTGTGTGAGTAAAAGGACTTTTTTAGGATCCAACTGACATATGGCTTCAGCTGCAATTATAGTAGCTTCATCAATTTCAACTGTTCGAGTGCCATCCATCACATTCTGGTCATCAAGGTTCACTTGGTCTTGTTTATCTTCATTGATTACACTTGTCTTTGGCATAGAAGTACTGAAAAATGAAATTTTTATGAGAATTTTCAATGGTGTACAGAGTTTTACACCAATGTACAAGTATGTACACAAATTCAGAAGAAGTCATAAAGGTGTAAATCCTTGTACACACATACTGAAAACAAAATAAAACAAAATATATAAGCTGAGATCATTTTCTTTATACCTTTGCTTGTTAGCAGCTTCACACCCAGCTACTTTGTCAATTTCATCAGTTTGAGCAGTATCCTGGTCATTAAGGTTCATATGCTCTTCTTGACCTTCAGGGATTTCAACTTCCTTTGACAGAAGAGTGCTGAAAAAAATGCAATTTTTTTAGAAAATGAGAAATCACTAAGGTGTACATATTGGTACACATATATAGAAAATGATAAGAAATGAGAGCTACACATATACCTCGGCTTGTTACCAGTTTCAGACTCAACTCCTTGGCTTGTTCCATCCTTGCCATCCTCTTCTTAATTTGCCTCATTGGTCTTTGGTGAATGAGTGCTAAAAAGATTCAAGTTTTGAGAAAAGGTATTAGCTTTCACACACTGGTGTACCACTATGTACACACATAAAAAAAGAAATGACTTGCAAATTTAAAAAACCTTTGCTTTTCAGGAGTTTCAGACGGAACTTCATTCCTTTCAGATTCAGTTCCATGCTCGTCATCACCACCTTTGCTACCCTCTTTGTCATTGTCATGATCATGCATATCACCACCCTTACTACCCTCCTTGTCATTGTCATCACCATCACCATCATCATTATCATCATCATTATGATCATGCATATCACCATCTTCATTGTTCTCCTCCTTGTCATTGTCATCACCATCATCATCATCTTCTTTGTGCTCCTCATCAACCTTGTCCTCCTCATCCTCATCCTCCTCAATCTCATCATCTTCCTTGTGCTCATCCCCATCCTCCTCCTCCTACTATCCTCCCCAATCTCCTCATCCTCCTCAGTTTCAAGCCGTATTTCCTTTGCACATTTAAATATTTCATGCAAAGTGTAATTACAGAAATTATTAGCTTCTCTTTCTGTCAAGCTCATTAGACCAACTTCATTAACTTTTAGTCTTTTCTCTTCAATGAAACTAAGAAGCCTTTCTTTCCTATCCAGAACTTCAGTAAGCTCCTCATACAACTCCTTTCTTCGCATATCTGAAATGCGCAGCTTTTCTTTCACAACATCTATGCTATTATCTTGTTTCTGCCTCCGGTACTCATCCAAAATCAATCGCTATTCATCAGTATAAGCCTTCACCCATCCTGGTTGCATCTGAAAACATGCCAAAGTATCAACATTGATCACAGGTGTACAATTTTTTACACATGTTGTAAGAGTGTACATTGTTGTACACAAGACAAATTTCTTAAAATATATAAACAATGTACAATCCTGTACACCTTATTAAAGGTGTATATCAATGTACATATACTATTCTAAGAAATTTTTTTGAGATACCTTTTTCATGGCATCATTCAGGTCTTTCTCGATTGTATTACTGACGTCGTTGATGATCCACCTAAGAAGCCTTGGCACACCTTCCTCATTGCTTGGCTTCATGATTTTGTTGTGTTCAGAAAACCAATGCTGCATTAACAAATAGGTGAATAGTTGGAAATGTAAGAGAAAGAAACAAACACAATGAAAATAATTATTTAAAATGGTGAATGAATATATCAGGTGTACAACTGTGAACTCACCAATAGATAAAGCACACAACCATTAACTTTAAGTGGTGAATCCTGATGTTTCTTAATGCTCGCCATGAGAAACTCATGTATATGAACTGGCCAGCAAGTTCTCTTCATCATATCCAAAGACTCAAAAAAGTGTGCAAACTGGTTCTTGCTAATCATACTTCCATTTGCCTGGGTAAAAAAGACCGTGATACACAAGTACATAGTAAACAACACCACTAAGTCTTCAGCATTTCTTTCAATCTCCATTTTCGACTTTGGTTTTAGCTTCATGATACGTACGATTTCCTCCTCCACATCTTTTTTTCCCAGCTTAGTTCGTTTCTTAAGAGTCAATCTGTTTATCAGCGGACCGTATTTATTTTCAGCTGCAGTTTTTACATCTTCCCCTTTTTCAACTTCCATTGGCACCATCTTAATCCCATAAAATGGAAACAAATCCTCAGGTTCACTCTTTACTGCCACTTGCTTGTTCTTCTTGGTAGTATCAAATATGAAATAATGTCCCCCTGAGTCACAAATTTCATGGCGGTACTGTCTCACAATTTTCAGAATTGAGTTTGGGTTCTTAGTCCATATATCATCTCTCTTTTTACTTGTATGTTTCTCATCTTTCCGGTCTGATTTTTTGTGGACAAAGATATCTACAACAGGCCAGAATGGTCCTTCTTTTTGCTTCTCTAGTTGATAATTGGTGAACCATACCTTTTTTCCTCTTTTTGTTTCATCTTCCTCAAGGTTTCTATTCACAAAGTCACTGAAGGCATGGAAACATGACCTATATGGTTTGTTGGTATCTACAAAAATGAACCAAGAAGAATAATACATTCATTATACTCATACAAGTACAAATCATATCACTGTACGCATAAATAGGACCATATCATACAGGTGTATAGTTGTGTACACTCCTACCGAAAACTAACTAAAGCAACATTTGTCCCCACACAACATGCCATAAATCAATGTGCGTGTACAAATCTTTACACTCATACAGAAATCTTTCAAAAAAAGCTTTAAAACACACACAACAGTCAAAATAAAGGTGAAATAGCATGCTGGTGCAAAGATGTGTACACCAGCACCAAAAACGATGGGATAATATGTTGAGAACATACACATTAGTCCATATGAAGATGAAATAGCATGTTGGTGCAAAGATATGTACACCAGTAAACACAAGTGACGGCACAACAGGTTGACAACACACACAACATGCCATATGAAGGTGAAATAGCATGCTGGTGCAAAGGTGTGTACACCGGTAAACACAAGTGACGGCACAACACACACATTAAGCCATATGAATTTGAAATAGCATGCTGGTGTACAAACCAGTAAACTGCTACAGAAACATCTTTAAAACAGACAGAACATGACATGAATCACTGCAACAGCATTGTGGTGTACTAGTATGTACACACCAGTAACAATTCCAATAAAAATTGCTAAAAAAACAGATAGAACTGGAAATGAATCACTGCAACAATATGGCGGTGTACAGATCTATACACACCAATAACAATTCCCGCAAAAATTTCTCAAAAACAAGATAGAACTAGACATGAATCACTGCAACAACATGGCGGTGTACAGATCTATACACATGTACAAGAAATTGAATAAAAATTGCTCAAAAATATACAGAACTAGACTTGAATTGTTACCTTTTTTTGAGATAATAGATGTTGAAGGCTTTGAAGACTTTGGAGGCTTTGGAGGATTTAAAGGCTTTGATTTCTTCTTAGCTGGTGATGTTTTTGAAGTTTCTGGTACTGAAATTGATGTTGAATCTTCTAATGATCTCTTCAATCTCGTTTTTGGTCCTGTTGATTTCCGAATCTCTTCTGCAGCAACTGATGGAGTTGGGGATGAAATTGGTGTTGAATCTTTTAATGCTGACTTTGATCTCGTTCTTGGTGATGTTGATTTTTGAATTTCTTCTACCGCAACTGATGGAATTTCTTCTTCAGTTGATGTTGAATCTTCCACTGTTGGTGGTGCGTTTTTATTTGAAGCTACTTTTTTTCCTTTCAACATGATGTTACTGATTGTTCAACCATCTAGTTGTTTTGATTAGTAAGATGTTAGAGTTTTTGATTGAAAGTTTTTGTGAATTCAAAATTTTCTAGGGTTCAAAATGTTGAGGTATGAGGAGTTTTGATTTTTATCTTCTGCTATTCAGTCTTCAAAAGAAAAAGAAGGAATAAATGATTTGTCCGTTACGCCGTTTAATTCAGTTTTTTTTTCCAAGATACGTGTCACAACTACGTTTATGGTGTCAGTTACAAAACTGTATCCATTCGCTGTACGTGTGCTTTATTAAAAGCGTGCGAAGGATAGCAGCGTCTTTATACATTTTTTGGACTAATTTGTTCCTAGTTGGATCGGAGTGGACTAATCTGTTCTTTTTTGTGCGGTTTTGGACTGAACCGTTTTTTCCCTAACTCTCTTTGGGATTTTGGTGCGTTTTTGGCAAGTTTCCGTATGTTTTCGACCGGTATTTGTCCACGGGTACAACTACAATTGAGACACCTGTGTTTCTATATCTTTTAAGAAAATCTTTATTCTGGAATCAAGCTTTTGGAGAAAAGAACACAAGGGAGAAAAGCTAGGGCTTTGGAGCGATTTCATTATCGTAACGATTTCTCTTCTATTTTCTTATATGTTTAACATGGGTGTTTCTATATCCATAAGTAGCTAAACCCACAATTGATTTAGGATAAATTATAAGTTCTAGACTTGATTTGGATTAATATATGCACCTATTTTGAGTTCTTCATATGATTATTGTTTGCTTCTACTTTAATAAATGTCTATGATTGATTAATTGGTTGCTCTAGGTGGCCAAGTATAGTAGTTTATTGGTTGATTTATTGATAGTAAAGGGTTAGGATATCCGTGTCATTGTTGAATAACCCATACATAAGTAGAAAACGTGAGACCTCGCAGAGGGATTCTGTGGAGCAATCGCGTGTAGAACAACATTAGAAAGTGGACCTTGCGCTAAGAGTCTAACTACTAAGATTAACCTAAGTCATAAAATATAAATCATTCGACCAAGTTACACCTTGAGTGTGCTTCTACTTGGTGGCTTGGACGAATAGAATCTGATATTCGAGCGCTTCGGTATTCAGTGACCAAAGGACTTTAGGGGATAGCACTGCACTAGTTTTTATTCCATGGTTGATAATAATCTATGATTAATGATGAATTGATGAATATATTAACTCATTGACGGTTTAGTAACGAATAAGGATTCCTCGATCATCTCTCTCCATATTGCTTTCAATCTTAATTACCTTTAATTACTAAATCTCCCTTCTCTTCGTGGGAACGAACCTTATTTACTTCTATATTATTCATTAGTAAAGTAGAATATGAATGAATTAATTTGAGAACCTACGACACGCGTCAAATTTTGGCGCCGCTGCCGGGGAGCAGTCGGTAGCTTTAATTGTTATTTCTTTTTATTATTTTTTTGTTTTTAGATTTGCTTTTTAGTTTTTAACTTTGTTTTCTAGATATATGTTTTAGGTACTTAATCTCTGGCATCGAAGGATTGGAGTTACCAGAGGTGCGGAATTCAAACTCGCAAGGGGACGGTACTACAAGCACGTCCAAAGTTGCAACAATAACCTTCTACAGTAAAGATGGTTAATGCAGACGACGAGGGAAATCCTCCACCTCCGGAGAGGAAGATAGGAGAGTTGAAGTCTCCATGCTTAGATCCACAACCACTATGCATTACAGTCACTAACCCAGTGGAGCTGAAGTCGAATCTACTTCATCATCTACCAAAGTTCAAGGGACATCAAGGTGAAAATCTAAATCGACACCTTCAACAGTTTCAGAACACGATGACAAGTATGAGGCATGCAACGCAGACAGAGATATGGCTATGCTACAAGCCTTCTCGTTCTCATTGACAGACTTAGCAGAAGAATGGTTGTATTGTCTTCCTCCAGGGAGTGTTACAACATAAACTGAGATGAAAAAGCAATTTCTGGAGAAATATTTTCCTGCTTCCAAAGCGGCATCCGTTCGTAAGAAAATTAGTGGCATTCTCCAGATGTTTGGGGAGTCTCTATATGAATATTGGGAGAGGTATAAGGGGTTGTTGGCAAGCTTCCCATACCATAATATATCCTCAATACTTATCATTCAATATTTCTACGAAGGATTACTTCCAGAATAGAGGAATTTGATTGATGCAGCTGTCGGTAGTTCACTTACTGAGAAGACAATCTCGCAGGCAACCAGTTTGATTGAGAGTATGGCTTCCAATTCTCAACAATTTTACACCAGAAACAACTCTAATGTTAGAAGAGTTAGCGAGATGGGAGAGTCTGCACAGCCAGAGCAACGGATGAACAACATAGAGAAGGTAGTACAACGAATGGCAGCAGTGATTATTCCTACTTATATAGAAGATTCTGAGCAGGTGAATGTTATGTTCCCTAATCAGAGGCCAAGGTATGATCCCTAATCTAATACTTATAATCCAGGTTGGAAAGATCACCCAAATTTTAGTTATGCAAGTCAGCAAGCTGCAGCTCCTAATCCTTATGGGCGACAAAGTGGTTTTCAACAACCACAGTTCCGACCACAACCTCCACCTCATCCTCAATAGCAAACTCAAAATTCTAGTTTAGAGGAGATGATGAAAATGATGATGCAAAAGCAAGAAGCTAATGCTCAACATCAAGATGCAATCTTGAAGAAACAAGATATGGCTATAAAGGACTTGCAACTTCAAATGGGACAATTGGCTACAGATATGAATGAAATAAAAGCACAGAATTCGGCAAAGTTGCCATCAAAAACTTTTGTGAATCCAAGAGCGAATGTCAATTTTGTAACTCTAAGAAGTGGGAAGCAAAAAGAAGATCCAAAACAACAAGAAAAGGTTAGTCATGACTTGGAAGAGGAAGTAGAGGTGGAACCGTTCCAAAGGAAAATCCAACCTCAACTGGCCAACCTAAGGGCATAATTCCTACTTTTACCACACCACCTCCTTTTCCTAGTCGTTTTGCCAAGTCAAAGAAGCAAGCTCTAGACAAGGAGATTATGGATATTTTCAGCAAGGTGCATATCAACATTCCATTTATTGAGGCCATCAAAATGGTACCCAGGTATGCCAAGGTTCTGAAGGATTTGTGCACAAGGAAGGAGAGGTTGATTACTAACGATATCACTCAGGTAGGAGAAAGTGCTTCAGCTATGTTGCTAAAGAAGATGCGTTCAAAGTGTAAAGATCCTGCTGGTTTTACAGTGCCAATTACTATTGGTAACAAACGGTTCGAGCATGCTTTGCTTGATTTGGGAGCTTCCATAAGCGTGATGTCAGCCGATGTTTATGATTCTTTGAATCTTGGACCTTTAAAAGAGACATGGATTATCATTCAATTAGCTAATAAGTCTAACGTATATCCTAAGGGACTCGTGGAAGACGTGTTGGTGCAAGTGAATGAACAATCTTTCCGGTTGATTTCTTTGTTGTGGATATGCAGAATGGGGAAAATTGTTCGTCTACTTCATTACTTCTTGGGAGACCATTTATGAAGACTGCTAAGACGAAGATTGATTGTGATACTGGGACACTCACTATTGAGTTTGACAAAGAGGTTATACACTTCAATATTTTTAAAGCTATGCGTTATCCAAGTGATATCCATTCCGCATTTTCTGTTGATGTTATTGGTTCGTTGGCACAACAGATGTTTGATTTGATCAACGAAGATGAACTTGAATCTGTGCTACAAAATAACATTGATTTGGATGTACTTAGCATGCTTAATTTGGACGTTGGTATTCCCAAGGAGTTTGTTGAGACATGTGGTGCTTTAACGGCATCACAAGAATTTAAAACAGGTAATATTTCATATATCTCTTTACCTGTAACTGATGAAGTTTCTTTACCCTCTGTTGTGTAGGCACCTAAATTAGAGATGAAACCTCTACCTGATCACTTAAAGTACGCTTACTTGGGTGATGGGGAAGAGATTCCCGTTATTATTGCAAAGAATCTCACAACAATACAAGAAGAACGTCTCCTTAGGGTTCTGAAAGAGCACAAAACAGCCATTGGTTGGAAAATTGCTGATATCAAAGGAATTATTCCAACCATGTGCATGCATAAAATACTTATGGAAGATGATATCAATCCAGTACATTATGCTCAGTGTAGGCTTAACCCCCCAATGATGGAGGTCGTGAAGAAAGAGATCCTCAAATTATTAAGTGTGGGGGTGATTTACCCAATTTCTGACAGCAAATGGGTTAGTCCAGTGCAATTGGTGCCTAAGAAATCAGGTGTCACTGTTGTTAGAAATTAGGATGATGAACTCGTTCCTGCAAGAGTTCAAACAGGATGGCGAGTGTGTATAGACCACAGAAAGCTCAATTCGGCTATCCGCAAGGGTCACTTTCCTTTTCCTTTCATTGATCAGATATTAGAGAGGTTAGCGGGACATTCTTATTATTTCTTTTTGGAGGGTTATTCGGGATACAATCAAATTGTTATTGCACCAGAGGATTAAGAGAAGACTACTTTCACTTGTCATTTTGGTACATTTGCATATAGAAGAATGCCATTTGGTCTTTGCAATGCGCCTGCCACTTTTCAGTGATGTATGGTGAGTATATTTTCTGATTACGTGGAAAACATCATTAAGGTATTTATGGACTACTTTAGTGTTTATGGAGATTCATTTGATCTTTGTTTAAATAATCTTGAACTTGTGCTTAAAAGATGCATAAACACTATTCTTGTTTTAAATTAGGAGAAATGCCACTTTATGGTAAACCATGGAATTGTACTTGGCCACATCGTGTCCTCTCAAGGGTTCGAGGTAGACAAGGAAAAGATAGACTTGATTAGGAACTTACAATACTCCACTTCTGTGAGGGAAATTCGCTCGTTTCTTGGTCATGCAGGTTTCTATAGGCGGTTTATCAAAGATTTCTCCAAAATCTCAATGCCAATGTGCAAATTGTTGCAAAAGGAGGTTTCCTTTAACTTCGACCAGAAGTGCAAGGATGCTTTTAATAAATTGAAGGAATTGTTGACTACTTCACCAATTATTAAGTCACCTGTCTGGAGTTTGCCGTTCGAGTTAATGTGTGATGCACATGATTATACAGTCGGAGCTATTTTGGGTCAAAAAGTAGACAAGAGGTCACATGTGATTTATTATGAATCAAGGACCCTAAACGATGCTCAAATCAACTATTCTACTACTGAGAAAGAGTTGTTGTCTATAGTATTTGCATTAGAAAAATTTAGAGCTTATTTGGTGGGTACCAATGTGATTGTATATTCTGATCATGCAGCACTACGGTACCTATTAAAAAAGAATGAGGCTAAGCCAAGACTCATACGTTGGATTCTTTTGCTGCAAGAATTCAATATGGAAATTAGAGATAAGAAAGGTGTTGAGAATACATTTGTTGATCATCTTAGTTGACTTGTTGTTTCCGAAGAAGAACTTCCCTTACAGGATCGTTTTCCTGACGAACAACTTTTCTCGATTGAAGAATAAACACCTTGGTATGCTGATATAGTGAACTACTTGGTTACAAGGAAAGTACCTAGTACAATTTCTACTTTTCAAAAGATAAAGCTTAAGAAAATAGCCAAGCAGTATGTGTGGGATGAGCCCTACTTGTGGAAATATGCTGCTGATCAAATTATCCGCAAGTGCATCCCAAACTATGAATTTCAGTCAATTCTATCTTTTTTCATTCTTATGCTTGTGGTGGTCACTTTGGTGCAAAACGTACCGCTCTCAAAATCCTTGAGAGTGGCTTTTATTGGCCTACCCTATTTGAGGATGCATATGATTTTTGCAAATCTTGCGAGAGATGTCAACGAACGGGCAATCTAGGTGCTCGAAATCAAATGCCACTCAATCCCATTTTCACTCTCGAGATTTTTGATGTGTGGGGCATTGATTTTATGGGTCCTTTTGTTAATTCGAATGGAAAATTTTATATACTCCTTGTTGTGGATTATGTTTCTAAATGGGTGGAAGCTAAAGCCACCCCTACTAATGATTCTCAAGTTGTTTGTGAGTTTGTGAAGGAATATATTTTCTCTAGACATGGTACACCAAGAGTATTTATCAGTGATGGAGGCTCGCACTTCAAGAAATCCTTCCATGCTCTCCTCAAGAAGTACAACATTACACACAAGATTGGTACGCCGTATCACCCACAAACTAGTGCGCAATCTGAAATTTTAAATCGTGAGATTAAGTCCATCCTTGATAAAACCGTTAATGCTACACGAAAGGATTGGAGTTATAGACTCAACGATGCACTTTGGGCGTATAAAACAGCATAAAAGACACCGATTGGTATGTCTCCTTATCAGTTGGTTTATGGAAAAGCGTGTCATCTCCCAGTTGAACTTGAGCATAAGGATTTATGGGAGGTAAAGATGTGAAACATGAAGTATGACAAAGCGGGAAAACAAAGGCAAATACAAATTAATGAGCTAGAGAAGATACGTAATGATGCTTACGAGAGTGATCGTATATACAAGGAGAAGACCAAATTTTTCCATGACAAGATGATTTCTCAAAAGAGTTTTGTTGTGGGTCAAAAAGTTCTTTTATTTAATTCTCGTCTTAAGTTATTTCCTGGTAAGCTAAGGTCTCGCTGGAGTGGACCGCTTGTTGTTACTAATGTTTTTTCTCATGGTGCAGTTGAGGTTACTAATCTCGCAATATGAACAACTTTCAAAGTCAATGGCCATAGATTGAATCCATGTTACGAAAACTTCACTTCGGAGAATGTAGACGTGATTGAACTTCAGGATTTACTCCCTCTGGAGGAGTAGTAAGGAGACTGCCAAGTCGGGATGACGACTTTAAACCAAGCGCTAAATGGGAGGAAACCCATAGTTTTTGTATCTTAAACCCTTTTATTTTTTATTTTTTGTTTTTATTGTTTTCATATCATATTTGCATCCCCAGGTTTAATTTCATTGAGTCCGGAATCTATCTTAGAAGAGAATTATGATGAATTCCTTTTCGTCAGAAAAATTCATACCGCACATAGTTCAGTCCAGAGACCATAACTATCAGACTGTTTATTGAAACACTCTTCCCTTTTGAAACTTTGTAGAAAACACGTAGATGAACAACTTTTGTGAAATGGAGTTTTTCCAAAGTCCTTACCAATTTGCATAGTTTTTGCGTTTTATCTGCTGTTACGTCAGAATTCAGAACTTTCGGTTTTACACATTGAGGACAATGTGAAGTTCAAGTGTGGGAGAGTATTTTGCATATAGAGTTTTTAGTATTTTTTCATAAAACCTCCAACTTGTAGAGATTTTAGAGTCACTAGCATACTTCTAGGTATGTTTACATAGAGAATTCTGACCGACATAACTGAACTTGGAAGTGTTAGGGAACTACATTCGGATTTCTTACGAATTGGAGTGTTAAATAATGGATTTAATCATGTCGGTGATGAAAATGAGGTGCATGGATAAATGCATTATTAGAGTTGTTGATCAATCATTAGTGGAGACTACCCATTTTCATATCAACCAAGGCACCAGACCAGATTTCTTTATAAATGACGAAAGAGCTTTCTTTTGAGTGTGTGTCACCGTACGTTAATTCCGGGTAGAATGGTGAGATACCCAACCTTCCACCAATAGAATCACTACTTTTTGATCTCTTGGGTGCTAATTTTGTCAATCATGAGGGTGACGTCTATAGACGAAAACCACCTTCTTGTAGTTTGATTTGCAGTCAACACCATTCTCTCTCTCGCCAACAACATATCCATAGAAACACATCATCATCATCAACAAGGGATCGACATCAAAATATACAAGGAAAGTTGAAAACGTTTGAGGTTTACAAGCAACAGTACAAGGAAGAACAAATTTCATATCCGAGTAAAGCAACATACAATGAGCAGATTTTTATATACATGTTGAAGACATACAAATAATGAGCGGAATTCTATATCTAAATATGAAGACTTATTTACAAGAGCGAAGAAAATCAAAAGATGAGAGTTATTGAAGTTTATGATACGAAGATAATACAAGTTGTGAAGAACAAAGTGGTAAAGTAATTCTTTCATGACCATGTTAATTTTAATTTCGTTATTATTTTTGTAGTTGCAATCTTTTTGTCAAAAAGAAAAAAAAAGAAAAAAGAAAAAATAAAAATAATAATAATAATACAAAAAGAAGAAAAAATAATAATAATAATAAAAAAAATACAAAAAGATTTGCATTTAGGTTGTTATTTGTTCAATAAGGCCATGTGGAAGAAAAATATATAAAGAAGTTTCAAGCAACAAGGAAATTGAGGAAAAGAGTTATGAATTGTCGAAGTTCTACGAAGTTCAAGATTTTATCATCAACAGTTGAAGACCGAAGACGAAGACCAAGACGATGAAGAAGACAAGCCGAAGGAAGACGTTTATATTGGATGCTTTGAGAGTGGTGCTTTCATCATTGCAATCAGATGTGAAGGTGGTAAGTACTCTCACCCTAATTTTTTAATAATAATGGTTGATTTCCTTTCTTAGAGATCATCAGAAAAAGTCTTTTATTTCCCACGATTTTGTGAGGTCTCCAGAAATAATTCGGAAGGTTTCCTTCCCACCATTCGACGTTTGTAGGATTCTCTCTTCATTCCTACCTGCACACTTGTGAGACCCATAAAAAAGATGTCTTATTGAGTGCAATTATCATAAAATCCTTTTAAGTGAGGCAGAAGTCGAGGCGAAATGCTTATTGATCGCTCTCAAACACGCATTCTCTCATTATGATGTGGTTATTTCTCACTCAAGATTTAAGAATGAATATGTTCTTTGGTATTTCTAACTTCTTATTACTAGCATGCAGAAACTCTATGTCCTCATAGCTCTTTGGATGCTTGGGAAGATGGAACGCTTTGAAGTTCGAGTTGGTTTTGTGGGTATATCTCTCGTAAGCCCTGACGAGACTATAACTCGTCCACTAGGGACACCTAGGGGTTTAAAGGCATGTTGCATTAGCTAAGTGCATCGGTTTTCTCGACGATATGGAGTTGTTGTATTTTAGATAGTTTGCTCGAGGACTAGCAAAAGCCAAGTGTGGGGGAATTTGTTAAGTGTATATTTTGCATATATTTAGTGTCGAATCCATGCTAGTAATTGCTTTTATTCTTGCAAATTATTGTATATTACACTTGTTTTCCGTTATTTATGTTTTGCTAGGTGAATCATCCAAAAGAAGTAAATCGGCACTTAATTATGCAAAGAAAGAAGTTAGCCGCAAGCTGATAAGGGCCAATGACTAGATGGAACTCGTTGGAGTCTAGGAGTTCTTGCTATCATCGTGAAGAGGACAAAAAGACGAAGGAAACGGCGAAAGAATGGAGTCAATCCGGCGTCTTACGAAGAATCTAGATGCATTTGAAGCAAGCCGAGGTTGAAACAAAGTGTTGCAGTACAGAGTTTATATAGGCACCCGAGTTTCTACTCAGGGCAGCCATGGAATAGGAATTCTATTGTCAGTCCTCTGAGATGGACAGTTGAATTGGGAAGTTAAATGCACCTTTCTTATTATTATCTCGACCAGCAACACCAGTTCAGGGAAGTTATCGTCCCTGTTATATTTGGATTCTCGACCAGTTCGTATTTCAACTGGAGTTTGCTGTGGTTTTGTGATGAAGAAGAAATTAGATAGGGAAGATTCATGTGACGATGCCAGTAGACGTTAGCTGCCATTGATGGCCGTGGTTTACTCAAGCTTGGAAGTTCAACGGTGATTGGCAGCGACGATGGAGTTAGCTGTTGTGAATATCAGCTAGTCTTGTGATGAAGTGAATGAATGCCGGAGATAGAACGGAGGAGATGAACTCGAAGGAGGAGTTAGCTGGTAGTTCATGGCAGTGATACTGGTGATGGCAGCGATGAAAGAGTGGTTGATTAGCTGAGTCCGATGGAGTTGGTTTCTTTCAATGGAGATGATTAAAGCTCGAGTAAGAGAAGGTGAAGCTGTCAATGGCAGATGGAGAATGAGATGCTCGTGATGAGACCAATGGTAGCTGTTGGTTGTTTATGGAACTGCTGGGATCAATGATGATGATCACGATGGAGTTGGCAGTAGGGATGGTGTATTGAAGCTCGAGATGTTGACTGTCAATGAACAGAGCAGAGATGTGATGATTGAATGATGGAAGATGGATAACGAGCTGGAAAGATTGAGTTGCTTCCATTGGCAGTTGATGAAGTTATGCAGTGAGGGTCTGATGGTTGATCACGATGATTTCTGGCAGACATGAGATCGATGGAGTTTAGATAGATGGGAAGTGATGGAGAATGGAGATGTTGCTGCCAATAATAGAGTTCATGAAGATGTGGTTCGCTGTTTAATGGTGATCGATGGATGGAAGCTGTTGTTGCTGCCATTGATTGACTGATGGTGACGATGACAATAGCAAGGAAGCTACGGTGGTGCTGTTGAGTTATCACGATGATGGGGACGGATGATGCTATCGAAGTTTGACAGTGGCAGTTGGCTCGATGGAGTTGGGTGCTATTAATGAATAGAATGATGATTGGCAGAGAACGATGCTGGCAGTGACGAGAAGAAGTGCTGCTGTGGTGTTGAGGCTTGAGATGGCTTTCGCAATGATGGAGAAGCAAATGGTTTTCACAGACAGCCTGGTATACGCGGAGCTATTGGTTTAGGCTTGAAAACTCAGAAGATAATGAAACTCTCGATCACCAGGGTATCCGTGGATGGCTGTGGTAGAGAACGAAAATCCAGGGGAAAAATATTTTCATGGAGTGGTGTATGTCCGTGAGTTAGCAAGGAATAAAACTGAAAATTCCGTAACTTTGAAAAATCACGGTGGCTTATCTATCCGTGAATCTGACGGGAGAAATACAGAATCCAGGGAAAAATATTTCTCACGATAACTCATGCATCCGTGGGAAGACTAAAGGGTATGCTGTCAGTTCTCTATATCCGACAGTTATACAATGCAAGCCTAAGACTTAACGGGCTGGACTTTCATCACTTGAGGTGGGCCCAATTGGATATTCTCATGAGTTTTGACACGACCAAACTTTGGACGTGAACTCTCTTTGGGATTTTGGTGCGTTTTTGGCAAGTTGCCATATGTTTTTGACCGGGATTTTTGCACAACTACAATTGAGACACATATGTTTCTATATCTTTTAAGAAAATCTTTAATCTGGAATCAAGCTTTTGGAGAAAAGAGCACAAGGGAGAAAAGCTAGGGTTTTGGAGCGATTTCATTATCGTAACGATTTCTCTTCCATTTTCTTATATGTTTAACATGGGTGTTTCTACATCCATGAGTAGCTAAACCCACAATTGATTGAGGATGAATTCTAAGTTCTAGACTTGATTTGGATTAATATATGCATCTATTTTGAGTTCTTCATATGATTATTGTTTGCTTCTACTTTAATGAATATCTATGATTGATTAATTGATTGCTCTAGGTGCCCAACTATAATAGTTTATTGATTGATTTATTGCTAGTAAAGGGTTAAGATATCCGTATCATTGTTGAATAACCCATACACAAGTAGAAAACGTGAGACCTTACAGAGGGATTCTGTGGAGAAATCGCATGTAGAACAACATTAGAAAGTGGACCTTGCGCTAAGAGTCTAACTAATAAGATTAACCTAAGTCATAAAATATAAATCATTCGACCAAGTTACACCTTGAGTGCGCTACTACTTGGTGGCTTCGACGAATAGAATCTGATATTCGAGCGTTTCGGTATTCAGTGACCAAAGGACTTTAGGGGATATCACTACGCTAGTTGTTATTCCACGGTTGATAATAATCTATGATTAATGATGAATTGATGAATATATTACCTCATTGACGGTTTAGTAACGAAGAAGGATTCCTCGATCATCTCTCTCCATATTTCTTTCAGTATTAATTACTTTTAATTGCTTTGTTATCTACTTTGTTCTAAAATCTAAAACAAACCCCCCACTGTGACACTTTTTGACAACTAAATCTCCCTGCTCTTCGTGGGAACGAACCTTATTTACTGCTATATTATTCATTAGTAAAGTAGAATACAAGTGAATTAGTTTGAGCACCTACGACACCCATCAAGAAATGACGCATCAAAATTAATTTTTTGATATCCATTCTCTGGTAAAGTCCAAATTATTTGAGTTCTTAAATGTCTACTCCTTCCTGCTAGGTTTTCTTTCTTAAGCATATTTGTATCCCAATTAGCTACTTCCTTGGTCACTATTCTAGTGAAACTTGTGACATTACCCGAAGCTCTCTCAAAAACTATTGCACATTTAAGTTTCCATATGTGCCAGAGAGAAAAGTTAATTGTTCTGATAAACTTCAGATGGCTTTGACTACTACTACTATTACTAGAGAACCATGATTAATCCAATCTTTAACCTGTATCCCATCATTTATACATGAAAAATTGGAGTCTACAGCAATTTGTAAACTCTTAGAATCAGAGAATAAATGGTTCACAGTTTCATTTGCATTCTGACAGAAGGGACAAGATCCATCAATATCTGTGACAAACCTAGCTAACTTATGCCTAACAGCTAAGCAATCTTGCACACATTTCCATAGAAAATGTTTAATTTTTTGCGCAAATCAATTTTCCAGTATTGTTTCCAAAGGAAAGTAACAATTTCATTTCCATAAATCTCATCCATGATACACCTGTAAACAGATTTAGCACTAAAAGAGCCATTGTAAGATGGTTTCCATCTTAGATTATCCTTCCCACATTGTGGGATTCTTATAGAGCAAATATCTCTCACAATGTCATTATCAAAAAGACTATTTAGAAGCTCAACATTCCATTCTTTTTACCCGTGCAATATAAGCTGATTTACGGTTCCCATATTAGTAGAAGCAAAAGTTGAGTCTAAATAACCAATTCTATAGGTTCCCACTTGTCCTCCCAAATTTTAATTTTATTTCCATCTCCAACCTCCCAAAAATGGTATTTTCTAATCATCTCTAGACCTCTACAAATACCTCTCCAAGTCCAAAATACACTCCCTTGATTCACAACATGCAGAGGATTACTGCTAAGAGAATATTTATGAGATAAAATTTGAACCCATGGAGCAGCAGGTTCAGTCAAGAGCCTTTCAAGCAAGCTTAGATATAAGGGTTGTATTTGAAAAAGCGGGGGTCTAACAACCTCACCCAATATTTCGTTTAGGAAATCTGTATGGACAAAATTTCAAGAGAATCAACTAGACAGTCAGACTCAATCAACAGAAATATATCCAAGAGTTGTATCTCTGTTTCTCAATGTAATCAGCAATCAAATAGATAGAATCCATGAACATGATTATTATGAGAAACAAATTGAGCGGTACCAAATACCAACGTTCAAGTGTCAATAAATTTATATCAACAACCAAAGGTTGGATTATCTAATTGATTAAACTACGCACAACCTGTGGTATTTCAATTATATAAACAAATATAACGCGGAAAATAAATAACACAGAAACTAGAAATTTTGTTAACGAGGAAACTGCAAATGAAGAAAAACCCTGGGACCTAGTCAAGATTTTAACACCATACTGTATTAAGACGCTACAAACACTAGCCTACTCCAAGTTAACTTCGAACTGGAATGTAGTTGAACCCTAACCAATATCGCATTGATTAAGGTACAGTCGCGTTCCTTATGCCTCTGAATCCCAGCAGGACTCTATGCACTTGATTCCCCTAGCTGATCTCACCCACAACTAAGAGTTGCTACGACCCAAAGTGGAAGACTTGATAAACCAATCTAGCTCACATTGAAAAGTCTATTGAATAGATAAATCTGTCTCCCACATAAATACCTATGAGTTTTGCTCCGTATTTTGATAAATCAAGGTGAACAGGAACCAATTGATAGACCAGACTTATATTCCCAAAGAACAGCCTTGAAATATAAATCACCTCACAATAATCTTAATCGCATGGTAACGAAACTAGATATTGTGGAATCACAAACGATGAGACGAAGATGTTTGTGACTACTTTTTTATCTTGCCTATCGGAGATTAAATCTCGACCAAATCTTAGAGAAGATAATACTCAATACGATAGAATACAGCAAGATCAGAACACACAACTACAAAGAAAATAGTTGGGTCTAGCTTCACAATCCCAATGAAGCCTTTAAGTCGTTAACCTATAATGGTTTAGGAAAATCTAGGTTAAAGGAGAATCGACTCTATTCGCAACTAGTATCACACAGGAGGTGTGGGGATTAGGTTTCCCAGTTTATAGACTTCTCCCTTATATAGTCTTTAAATCAGGGTTTGCAATCAACGTTATCTTGGTAAAAAAGCATTCAATATTCACCGTTAGATGAAAACCTGATTAGACTCAAGCTAATATCTTTCAACCGTTAGATCGAGCTTAGCTTGTTACACACAACTGAAAAGTGACTTCGTTTAGATATGGGTAACCGTACCTAAACGTGTACACCTTGTTAGATCAACAATAGTTAACCGAAGTTATCCATATGCACACTTTCATATCAACCTTGTTCATCTTAACACAACTAGTTCAAATGACTCAAATGAAACTAGTTATGGAGTTGTTCAATTGTTTATATTCTCATAGAAGTATACAATACATAGTTAAAGCAAATTTGATTTTTATTGACTTGAATCAATTCATGAACATTATAGCCACGGTTTGTAAAAGATTGCATTCCTTAATTTATAAATGTATTAGTTCATGAACAAACCGATGTTAGAACTTAACCTACTCAAGTATGCAAACGAGTATGCATACCTAAGTGGCCGGACTTAGTTTGGGTTCGCCGTTATGCAAACGGGTACGCATACCTCCAAACTCAGTTGAATTCCCGGACTTGAACTTACGCCGCTCCCGGACTTTCAACTAACCAACCAGACGCATACGGGTATGCATACTATGGTTCCCGTACTTGGAATAACTTGCAACAGTTAGCATACAAGTTATCAAATCATGGTTAACTGTTATAAACTCCCATTTCAATATTAAAAAATTCTTAGAAGATGAAAATCGATATCTCACACAAACTATTAGCTTCAAAGCAATTTTCAAGTGATCGATAGATCAATACGAAACATTCTGAGTCTACATCAAATGACTGTCTCACACAAATCATGTAAGATGTTACTAGGCGATTATGACAAGATCATCTTTTGACTTTCGTCAAGAATATAATATGAACTTGGTCAAAGCGAAATCTTACCAACACATATTTCGAGAAATATGTAAGCGAGTTAAACTCAACTCGAAATATCAAATGTGTATAATCGAAGTCTATATAACTATACGACTTTTGTCTCAAATAGGAGATAAAGTAGATAAACTTTTGAGTGATAGATGAGTTCAAGTTTCCACATACCTTTTGTTGGTGAAGTTCCACAAGATCCCCTTAGTAGTTCTTCGTCTTCAATCGATGAACGCCGTGGAGTCTAAAGCTCAACTACACTTTTTATCCTAATCTGAGACTTAGTTATATGTAGACTAAAATACTTATAGTTTTGGAAAATAAACTTGACAACAATCTTGAGATAGCAACGCTTGGAAGATCGACCGAGCAGTGCTCTAATAATCTCCCACTTTGTCAATTTTAGTGACAAAATACATATAAATTACAAAATATATAAACTTTGTAGCTTCTCATCCAAATGCTTGATTTCTTTGGTTCTTTAACATTACTTGAAATCTTCTTCACTTCCAAGTACTCTAGTGATTCTGAACGTGTTCAACTCAGCATCATATTTGTTGAAGATCTGTAGCTATAACAATGAGAAAACAGTATCTCTCAATCATTTTTATACAGTGTCATAGTATTATTACACATCATCAAAGTCCAATTGCATCACAACTTTGACAATAATACTATGGTGATATGTATCACCCCCGCTTAGTCAATACTTCATCTCACAATGAAATAATGATTTGTAAACCATATCTATTTGTAGTGTGAACTACACATTAATTCTCCTCCTTTTTGTCAATATAAATTGGCAAAGGTACGAAAACTAGTGGGATCATAATGAAATTCTCATAGAGATACTTCATGACTAAAATAGAACATATCAACTTTGTTTCGATGATTTCTGTTAGAGCACTGCTCGGTCGAACTCGCATGCATTGCTATCTCAATCAATTTTGTAAATGTTAGTGATCAAAACTATAAGTCTTGATTTCTAGCCTATTTATAGATGCCTCGGACTAGGACATAGATTGTGTGGTTGAGCTTAGTTTTCACGGGTTTCATCATTTGAAGACGAAGAACCACTAAGGGAAGATTGTGGAACTTCATCGACAAAAGGTATCTGGAGACTTAAACTCATCTATCACTTGTAAAGTCTATTTATACTTTAACTCCTATATTGAGACATAAGTCGTACTACGATATAGTTTTCTATATACACATTTAAGATTTCAAGTTGAGTTTAAGTTACTTACATATTTCTCGAAATATGTGTTGGCAAGCTTTCGCTTCGACCAAGTTCATCTTATATCATGTGAAAATTTCCAAGTAACATCTTACATGGTTTCATTTGGTGTTTCCTTGGAATGTTTCGTAATGATTATTTCAATAACTTGAAAATTTCTTTGATGCTAATAGTGTGTGAAAACGGCTATTGTCATCCTCTAAGAAAGTTTCAATGATTGAAATAAGAGTTTAGAACACTTAACCATTATTGGACTTGTCATGTTGTGCACTCTTGCACATATGTAATCCATGTCCGGGAACCATAGTATGCGCACCTGTTTGCGTACTTGTTGGTTTGAGAAATCCGGAAACTAAGTATGTGTACCCGTTTGCGTACTGGCGTACAGGTTCATGTACGAGAATTTCTGTTGGGATTTGAAGTTCGCGTACCCGTTTGCGCACTGGCGTAACTCAATCCTAGTCCGGGTATTTCAAGTATGCGTACCCGTTTGCATACTTGAAGGTTAAAGTTCTAAAATCGGTTTTAAAAATTTTAAAAAAAAAAAATTATATAATAAGGAATGCAATCTTTGCAAACCGTGGCTATAATGTTCATGATTGATTCGAGTGAATCAAAGCAATTTTGCTTCAATTTTGTTCTTGTATAATTATATGAGAATATAGCAATTGAACAACTCTGTAACTAGTTTCATTTGAGTCATTTGAACTAGTTATGGTTAAGATGACTAAGGTTGATATGAGAGTAATCATATGGATAACCTCGGTTAACTATTTGTGAGCCAACATGGTGTACACGTTTGGGTATGGTTACATAAACCTAAATGAGGGTACATTTCATTTGTGTGTAACAAGCTAAGTTCGATCTAACGATTAAAAGATATTAGCTTGGTTGAATCAGGTTTTTCATCTAACGGTGAATATTGAATGCTTTGTTACCAAGGTAAATTGGATTGCAAACCCTGATTTGAAATTTATATAAAGGAGAACTCTAGCAACTGGGAAGCCTAATCACCACACCCCTTGTGTGTTACTAGTTGCATAACTAGAGTCGATTCTCCTTTAACTTTAGGTTTCTATCGAGACCCTGTAGGTTAACAACTTCAAAGACTTCATTGGGATTTTGAAGCCAGACCCAACTATTTTCTCTGTAGTTGCGTGTTCTGATCTTGCCCGATTCTATCGTATTGAGTACAATTGAAATAATTAACTCGAGATTAATTTCTCCGATAGGCAAGATAAAAGTAATCAAAAACATCTTCATCTCATCGTTTGTGATTCCACAATATCTTGTTTCGCGAGTCGATTAAGATTTTGTGAGGTGATTGATAATACTAGGCTGTTCTTCGGGAATATAAGTTCGGTTTATCAATTGGTTCCTGTTCACCTTGATTTATCAAAAGACGGAACAAAAACTCTTGGGTATTTCTGTGGGAGACAGATTTATTCAATCTATAGACTTTTCTATGTAAGGCAAATTTGTTTATCAAGTCTTCGACTTTGGGTCGTAGCAACTCTTGGTTGTGGGTGAGATCAACTAAGGAAATCAAGTGCATAGTATCCTGCTGGGAGCAGAGTCGTAAGGAACGTAACTGTACCTTGAATTAGTGTGAGATTTATTAGGGTTCAACTACAGTCCAGTATGAAGTTAATTGGTAGTAGGCTAGAGTCTGTAGCGGCTTAATACGGTGTGGTGTTCAATCTGGAGTAGGTCCCGGGGTTTGCATTTGCGGTTTCCTCGTTAACAAAATTTTAGTGTCTGTGTTATTTCTTTTCCGCATTATATTTTGTTATATAATTCAAATATCACAGGTTGTGCGTTAAGATCAATCAATTAGAATATCCAACCTTTGATTGTTGATTTACGTTGATTGACACTTGAACATTGGTCTTTGGTGTCGTTCAAGTAACTCCTCTTGTGATCAATCGGGCTCGCAGATTTCTATTTGTTGATTGCGGATTGAATTAAGAGTTAAAGATATTAAGCTCTTTGATATACTTTACTCTATATTGAGTCTGACTGTCTAGTTTATTCTCTAGAAAGTGTATTGGAGTAAGTCCTCTCAGATTGCCAAACGAATTGTTGGGTGTGGTTGTTAGACCCCCCGCATTTTCAATTTCACATAGTCTAAACTTAGTGTATTCATAAAGGAATTTAAATATACAAAAAAACTCCTATAATATTCCACAGCCGCACACCCCACAAAGATTTGGCAATTAAGCACAAGTTAAATTAAGAACCCTCCCCCATAAAATGTCACTCCCGAGAGAACAACAATAGCGATCTTACTTTTACAAGAAAGGAAAGATTTCTTTGGACATTAACAAATTACATGAAACATGAATTTGTATCCAGAAAGCTCAATTAAATTAACCACAAGAGAACCCATGATTAATTTAATCGAAAATGCTCAACATAAGAGAACTTACGGAGCCGCACATGACATTCACATAGAAGTGGATCAGGGAAAAATCAATACTGCGGAACATACAAAGATTCATTCTATTTTACATCAATTTTACATAATTTTATCATAGACTTAATCTTTGTTATCAAAAGTTCATTCTATTTTCCATCAATATTTGCATAAAGACATATAATAGACTTAACTTTGACATATATGGGACAATCATAGTGAAAAAACGAGGGTACCCAAATATACCTCAATTTAAAACTTTTCCACCTATAATTCCTTTCTACGAAAGTGATTGTCTATAGACTGAATCGAGACAATACAACTAATCGGTTCACACTTCGTGTGATCTTTTATGGATACGAGATCGAGACAATACAATAACGAAGTATGTTTACTTGATAAATGGTTCAGACTTAACCAAACACAATAGGATTACTATCAAGTAAATAGGAATTAACGTTTATGTAATTTACTTTAAATTATAATAACAAAAATTATAATTGTGGAAAATAAAAGTAAATGACACAGCAAGATTTTGTTAACATGGAAACCGCAAATGCAGAAAAACCCCGGGACCTTGTCCAGAATTGAATACTCTCAAGATTAAGTCGCTACACGAAATTAAACCAACTTCGTATAGTTGAGACCAAGCAACTAAACCTATAGTTCACCTAGTTCCGTATGTATTCCCACGCCTCCAACTTATGAATAAGTCACGTACTTGGAAAAATTCTTTTGATTCATATTCCAAACAGTGAAGGAACAACAAATCTGTTCGGTAACAACTCTTTTCAACCAAGTGATATGAGTTCGACAAAAGGCTCTTGAGTTTATCCCAATAAACTCCTTTGTCAGGTCCTTAGATCTATCTAATAACAACTACCAAAGTAATTGTCAAGATTTTGCAATCAATACTTTGAATCACAAAGAATTATATTGATGTCGATCTACTCAAGTAATTAATCCAATCTACCACAAGGATAACCGATTATAGTTGGATCCTCTTTACCGAAACAAGTATTGTCCGCACCAAAGATTATGAACCCAAATCAGAAATCTTCTTCATTTTCAAATCTTCTTAGATCTTCAATAAACACCTGCACACAATCAACTTGAATTTCTTGTGATCAATCACATAAAGAACGGAGTCTGTTAACAATGGATTATCACAAGACGTCTTTAGATATATAAACAGTCTAAAGATCCCCGTCAAAACTTCGATCTAGTTTGAGTGAATTATCAGAAGAGAAGATTCTCAAGCATAAACAAACTAGGTGCAATCAAAGTTCAACAACCGTTAGTCAATCAAATAAATCGAAAACTAATAATAAACCGCAATTATATATTTTTCCACCAACGGTACTAATAGATCTTCTCAATCCCAAAGAAGTCTTTAAATCGAGCGGTCGTGAGAAAATTCGCCTAATTAGGTTACTTTCCTCTCCGAATAGGCGGCTCCACCAGTAACAATACAACTATGTAGTTTTGCTGGCTCTGAGGATTAGTTTTCTGGAAATGCAAACTTTGATATTTATAGACCAAGGAAGTTTGGACACCAAGGAATTTCCAAAACCGGAAATATTCTCAACATATGCAATATATTTCCAAATTCGGTTTCCATAATTCCTGGAAATGCTTTGTCCAAATATTGAGAAAATCTCCAATTAGTAAATGCACATTGCTAATTTTTATTTTCCAAATATGAAATTAAAAACCTTAATTAAAAGATTCTCAATTTATTTTCGATCCGGGATTCTCCTTTAGCTATTAAGGAATATCTTTGAACAATAAAAGATAAGCGTTACTGCACATGTTCAAATTATGTCGATATCTTTACTTTGTAAGTCCTCTTTCAAACTTACAATCTTAGAATCGATTTGCCACACTTCCAAACAAGTTTAGAATTGGTTCACCTGACTTCCACGAACTATGTGATTGATTATCCTATCAAATCGCCAAACATGGGTTTCACGGTTCTACCAAAACAAGTTTCGGTTCTACTTACATGTGGGTACTAGAATTAGTCACGCTAGTTACCAAAACTTGGTTGACTAGGTACTAGGATCGGTTCCCACATATATATGGTATCTAACTTGTATTTGTTGCACTTGTCCATAGGATCGGTTCCCAATATCTAAAAAAGTGTTGCACATGTTCATAGGAACGGTTCTCAATCTAGAAACTTGTTGCACCTCTTACTAGGATCGATTCCCCTTTTGTGATCGGTTGCACCTCTAACTAGGATCGGTTCCCTTTGCCTAGAGTTGGTCATACCAACAAATCGATCATACCATCTCAGGTGATTACTTAAAATTGGTTTCACTAATAAAAGTCGTACCAATACAAAAGTCAGGCCTTGTGAACAGTTTTACCAAGAACATAAGCAAGTCATGAGCGGTTATACTAATCACACATATTGGTAGTTCAAAAGATATGCAATGAATAACAATAACAATAAGCCTAGTGATTTACCTTTCGATTCACAAACCAAGTTCATGAATTTACTTCCTTTAAACGAATGTAAAACATTGTTTCCTAGGATGAAATCTTCACCTCATACCCATACATAATCACAATAGCGTTCAAACGACTATGTCGATGTCTTATATACGAAGTTCAAAAGATAAGCGTTATACTTCATATTGTATTCCTTAATACCACATCTAACTAGAGTATTCATAGATTCACATTTATGTTTTCAATATGCACGACTTGAAAAATACGTTAGGGAATGAAACAGTTCAAGTCAAATATTACTAACCTCAAGTGGAAGGATGATGTCGTCGTTGTAGCTCCGTACTTCTTCACATTCTTCAAGTCTTCATGTAATACTTGTAATGTCTCATATCCTAATACTTTCAATCTAACCTATACGAAGTTGACTCTAGTATATAATCAAGCGACTCTTTAAATGAGTTTTGGTTTCACTAAAATATGACAACCAAACTTGACATACCAACGCTTGGTGGGTTCAACCGAGCTATGCTCTAACACATAATTCACGGACGCAAACACACATATCCCATAATAATTTTTGTAATATATAAAACTAATAAAGATTAATATTTCAAAATCATCTTCCAAATAAAACTTAGTATTTAAATAAATAAATCTAAAAACATTGCAAGATCAAAATCGTTGGAAACAGCTATGTGTACTCACAATAATTGTTATTCCAAACCCTAGTTATCCTTCTTAAAGCATAAGAATAAATTCTCATAAGAAGTTTCTTGGACATTAAGACCTTTGAAAAAGAGTTTTTTTGAAGGAAAAAGGAATGTAGGGTTAAGGAACCTTTATACAATGTAAGAAGATTCACGTACGCACAACTCACAAACCTAAAGAAGGCATAATTATCGATTTTACCCCTCTTTTAATGAACAAACAAGGAAACCTCTTTTTCAATACAATCTAGGATATGAAAAGATCAATTGAAACCTAAACTAAACAAAAAAACTTTTACTTTTTCTTAAGACCTGAAAGTGCTTAACTCTTGTCTCTTTGGGATCAGGCACTTGAGACAAGATGCATACCCAATACAGTTAAGTAATGTTGGGGTGAACGATAATTTGTCCACCATGCACTCTTTGGAAAGAGTTCCTAAAATCCTCTTTCACTTAATGTTTAGACCATGTTCTTTTCTGTAGTGGTCTAACTTTTTCTTTAGAAATTAACTTCTTTGGAGAAGAGTTGATTTGTGATTGAGTGTTTCTTAATCAATCGCATAGTTCTTGAAAGTCATATGAACCAATTCTAAACTTGTTTGGAAGTGTGGCAAATCGGTTTCAAGGTTGTAAGTATGAAAGAGAACTTACAAAGTAAGGATGTCGACATACTTTGAACACGTTCAGTAATGTTTATATTTTATTGTTCAAAGTTATTACTTAATAGCTACAGGAAGAAAATATCAAGATCGAAATATAAATAAGTTAAGAATCTTTTAATTAAGGTTTTTAATTTTATTTTAGGAAAATGAGAATTAGTAATGTGCATTTACTAGTTGAGATTTTCCAAAGAGATTTTTGGTCATTATTTTGGACAGAGCATTTCCACAAATTATGAAAACCGAATTTGGAATATATTGAATATCTTTGAGAATATTTTCGGTTTTGGAAATTCCTTGGTGTCCAAACTTCCTTGTCTATAAATACTTGAAGTTTGCATTTCTAGCAAACTAATCCTTCGTGACAGCAAACTTCCTTAGTTGTGTTGTTACTGGTGTAGCCGCCTATTCGTAGAGGAGAGTAACCTAATTAGGAGAAATCTCTTACGGCCGCTCAATTTAAAGTCTTCTTTGGGATTTAGAAGATCTACGAGTACCGTTGGTGGGAAACTAGATAATTGCGGTTTATCTTGTGTTTTCAATTGATTTGATTGACCAACGGTGGTTTCAATTTGATTGCACCTAGTTTGTTTATGCTTGAGAATCTTCTCTTCTGATATAAGATTCACTCAAACTAGATCAAAGTTTCGATAGGGATCATTAGACTGTTGTTAGTGCTAAAAACGATCTTATGATAATCCATCCTTAACAGACTCCGTTTTGTGCGTGATTGATTACAAGAGATTCAAGTTGTTGTGTGCAGGTGTTTATTGAAGATCTAAGAAGATTTGAAGACAAAGAAGATATTGAAGATTTCTGATTTGGGGTTCATAATCTTTGGTGTGCACAATACTTGTTTCGTATAAGAGGATCCAACTATAATCGGTTTATCCTTGTGGTAGATTGGATTGATTAGTTGTACAGATCGGCATCAATACAATTCTTTGTGATTAAAAGTATTGGTTGCAAAATATTAACAATTACTTCAGTGATTGAACATAAGATAGATATAACAACCTGACAAAGGGGTTTATGTTAAGATAAACAGAAGAGCCTTTGTCCGACTCATATCACTTGGTTGAATAGAGTTGATACAAAAAAGATTTGTTGTTCCTTTACTGTTTGGAATACGAACCAAATGAATTATTCCAAGTACGTGACTTATTCATAAGTTGGAGGCGTGGGAATACAGATCGAACTAGGTGAACTATAGGTTTAGTTGCTTGGTCTCAACTATACGAAGTTGGTTTAATTTTGTGTAGCGGCTTAATCCTGAGAGTATTCAATTCTGGACAAGGTCCCGGGGTTTTTCTGCATTTGCGGTTTCCTCGTTAACAAAATCTTGCTGTGTCATTTACTTTATTTTTTCGCATTATAATTTTCTTATAATAATTAAAGTAAATTGCACAAACGTTAATCCCTATTTACTTGAGAAGCAATCCTATTGTGTTCGGTTAAGTCGGAACCTTTTTATCAAGTAAACATACTTCGTTGTTGTATTGTCTCGATCTCGTATCCATAGACGACCACACGAAGTGTGAATCGATTAGTTGCATTATCTCGACTCAGTCCATATACAATCACTTTCGGAGAAAGGACTTATAGGTAGGAAAAGTTTTAGCTTGAGGTATATTTGGGTACCCAACGCATTTTCAATTGGTATCAGAGCAGGCAAACACGAAAAGATCTAACAATCTGTGTTTGATGCGATCCAACCTATAATACATGAGTCAAAAGAAATTTAAGTGACAGCGAAAACTTAAAAAGGACTCAGTTAACGTATCGCAAGACTTTGGAAGTTTTGATTTTAAAAAATGCTTAGAAGGGACATCCTCATCGAGTTCTACGAGCTCAGTTGAAAATGCTTCTGAATATTCTCAAGATGAGATTAAGTTAAGTCCTGTACTGATGATCAAGGACCTCGAGTCTAAAAAATCTTTTGTAAGAGATGAAAAGGTTGATCATGTGAGTGTAAAAACTTCTGATATACAAGAGTTAAAAGAATCTTTTGACTCTTGTGCAACTGAACTCACTCTTGGGCTAAAAAGAAAAGGAAAACTTCTAGAAGAATTAGGTTGTTTGCAAGATGAAAATGAACAACTTGTTCATGATCTTTCCTCCTTGACGGCGGAATTAGATTCTCTCAAGAATACATCTTCCTAGGAGATTCAATCCTTGGAAGATAAATTTGCTGAATATAAAACAAGGATTAACTCTCAACAAAAGAGTTTTGAAGAGAAGCAAGGTACATATCTCTCACGAGAACAATGCCTTGAAGCTGAGCTAGTTTTTGCTCTTCATAAAATCAAGACGTTAGAAGAACAAATTTTTTACTTGAAAAAGTTTAATGATAGCACAAATAATTTAACCTCTATGTTATAAGCAAGTAGAAATCATTGTGATACACGAGGATTGGGCTGTAAGGGAATAAATTCTTCAAATATTAGCAAAGAGGTAAAATTCGTTAAAGCTACAAATTATTCTAAACCAGAGGCTTCCACCGATGTAAAAGATGCACGTATTTCTTGTAAAGAAGTAATACCAGTCAAGCCTAAGAATTATGTTCAACCAGCAGCAATCAAAGAGAGCACTTATGCTAATGTCAAGAAACCAACAATGTTGAACAAAGATAAGAAGAAGAAGAATAAAAATAGTCGATCTCCAATGTAAGAAGATCCATAAAAAGGTAACATTAAAACCCAGAATTCGTATGTTACTAGGCATTGTTTTTATTGTGGTAATAAAGGGCATGTGGAATGGGGATGCAAGATTCATAATATAAAAGATACATTTTCTTTTGTATCAAACGAATTGGCTAAGATTGCTCCCCAAAGGAACTCATATCGGTATAGTCCTAAGTTTAGGAAAAAGAACTATTATAATGATAGTTCAAATTTTGCATATCACTCGACAATGTCGTTTCATAAAAGACCCAATTATAGAAAGAGAGATGACTTTTTAAATGCAAAAACAAGATCTGATGTTCCAAATTGGAGAAAGGGTGTTTAGTAAAATATTCAAAAGGACAATGATCCTAATGGTATGAAGGAGAAAGTTGTTCCTGCGAAACCTAACTCTAAATGGGTCCCGAAGTCCTCCATGGCGAAGAAGGGACCAAAAGTTAGTCACAAGAATGACTCTCAGCTGTTAATTTTTGGTGACAATAATTACAAGAGTTTTCTTGAAAGACTAAAGAAATACATCGTGAATGAATTCTCTTGTACTAATGGACGTTGTGATAATGACACTCTTCATCACAAGTCAAATAAGAAAAACAAGAGACGGAACAAGAGAAAACAAACCAAGCAAGAGGTCAAGAATGATGAGCCTATCTTAGTCACTAATGACGAACAAGACAAGGCTCAAGTTAACACAACCTAGTTGTGTTAGAATGTGCATACTCACCTTAGTGCTCAATCTTTTTAAAGGTGAGAAAGCACATAAAAAAAAAACTGAGCACATGATCTCTCGATTATTTTATGACTAATTAACATATTTAGGGAGATTAATCTTATATACTCGTACCTTCTGTATCTATTTTTGATATTTTGATAGAAACGGTAATTTTGAGTTGATGATGTTGATATCTACTGATCATATTTGTGTAGCTCTTGATTTTGTGGTATGACCGATTCCTAGAAGAAAATTCATATGAATGAATGTTTATATTTTTGCTTTGAATATTCAGTTTGTGGGATGTTTGATTTCGTTTTTATTACCTTGATATTCGATCTCATAATATTGTGAACCCTTATGGTTTGGGTGACTTTTTGATTTAGCAGGATTAAGTTCTAGCCCATGTTGGTAGGATTTATCAAAGGATCATGAGGGGTTCTGGTAGAAACAATATGTGAAAAATCCACAATATGTTGAGTCGGTTTTGGTTTAGCATAAAAGCATATGTGTTTCGACGGTTTTCAACTTTTGCTTGCAATTGTTAAAACCGATTTTCAACCTTTCTCTGGTAAAGGTTGGTTGTTTTTATTCTTTTATTTTTCATAAGGATGACAACATAATGATATTTCGATATCAATTCTCCCTGGAGGAAGATGCAAACATATTGGAGAAGTGGATGTGAAATATGAGGTAACAATGTTGTTAGTTAATTGTTTTCCTATTTAAGAAAAGCCTGATTTTTATTCCATATATTTTTTGCTTTTGCTTAACAAAATTTCGGTACAATTGATGTGTTATTCCATATGTGTGTATGGATGTGTGTGTGATTCAATTGGTTCCGGTTAAGAAAAACTATTGTTATCTTGATTTATTTTGTGGTATCAATTGTTTAGGCTTACAAAATTTTGGTGCAATTGCGGTGTTTTAAGGCTTATGTTGATTCAATTGCTTCCGGTTGAGGTTAATAATTTTGCAAGTTGATTTATTTGGTTTGTATGAATTATCTATGGCTTAACGAAATAAAAGGTTTACGGGATAGATTGTTTAGTCCAATTCAATTCAGGATAAGAGAAGCTAAGTTTATCTTAGTTAAACTTATCAAAGTGGAGGTTTCGGTTATTCAAGTCTAATCGAATTCCTTAACAATAAATGATAGTTAACTAACCCAGTACTTGTCTTGTTTAAATTTGAAAGGTCTAAGTTATATGGATATTTAGAAACTGATGAGAAAAATAGAGTTATATTTATTTTGGTCTTATCGATTGAAGCGGTTGTATTTGTACAATCGGTTTAGCAAAGGGAATAATTTGCTTAGTTTATTTTTGGTTTGCTAAACTAAACTGGGAAAGTTGTTTCGGACAATTTTTTCCTTGGTAACATATCAAGATAAAACTAGTTGTAGTTTCGGTTTTGATATTGGTTATCAAAAATTGTGTGTGGAACCCTCGTGCTTAACTGTATAGGTTGCAAGTCTATTTTGAGATTTGTAAGATTATTTTCGTGTTGTCCTTTATTTTTTTCGTTTCTTTGCCATTTTGTGAAAAAAGGGGGAGAAATATATGGAGTAAACAAGTGATATTGGTATTGATTTTATATTGATTGGTATCACTAAGGAAAAGAACAATTGTGCTTAAATTTTTATTTAAACGAAAGAGTGAAAGCATAGACTAAGGGGGAGTAACATATCATATTATTTGGTATAACAAAGACGTACGGATTGATGAAATCTACCTATCTCACCTTTAGGGGGAGTCTTAGCTTTGTTATTATAATGTCAACAGCGGCATTTAAGGATTGAATGAATGCAGGTTATTGTGCTGTTGAATTCGAAATCAAGCGTATGTGTAATGAATTCTTGTAATTTTTTTATCCATATGATTGTAAGAGTTTTGTCACTAAAATTGACAAAGGGGGAGATTGTTAGAGCATAGATCAGTTGAACCCAACAAGCGTTGGTATGCCAAGTTTGGTTGTCATATTTTAGTGAATCAAAACTCATTTTAAGAGTCACTTGATTATGTACTAGAGTCAACTTCGTATAGGTTAGATTGAAAGTAATAGGATACGAGACATTATAATTATTGCGAAGACTTGAAGAAGTGAAGAAGTAAGAATCTACAACGACAATATCATCCTTCCACTTGAGGTTACTGATACTTGACTTGAAATGTTTCATTCCCTAACGCATCTTTCAAGCCGTGCATATTGAAAACGAAACTGCGAAGCATGTTTGAACTCTAGATAGACATAGTATTAAGGAATACGATATGAATTTTATTGCTTAACAATTAAACTATGTAGATAAGACATCGACATAATCGTTTAAATGCTATTGTCATTATGTATGGGTATGAGGTGAGGATTTCATCATAGTAAACAATGTTTTACATGTGTTTTAAGGAAGTAAGTTCATAAACTTGTTCGTGAATCGAAAAAGAAATCGCCAGGCGTTATTGGGATTGTTATTCATCGCATATCTTATGAACATCCAATATGTGTGATTTAGTATAACCGTTCACGTCTTGTTTGTGTTCTTGGTAAAACTATTCATAAAAGGCCTGACTAATATATTAGTATGACTTTTATTAGTGAAACCGATCTTAAGTAATCACCTGAGATGGTATGATCGAGTTTGTGGTTTGTTGAACCGAATCTGGGTAAAAGGGAACCTATCTTATGAAGAGGTGGAACACATCATAAAGGGGAATCGATCCTTGTATGAGGTGCAACAAGTTTTTAGCAGAAAGGGGAACCGATCCTATGGACATGTGCAACACGTTCTTAGGCAAAGGGGAACCAATCCTATGGACATGTGCAGCACATATAAGTTAGATACCATATATATGTGGGGAACCGATCCTAGTACCTAGTCAACCGAATTTTGGAAAGCTAGTGTGACTATGCACAGTCTTCACATGGAGGTAGAACCGAAACTTGTATTGGTAGAACCGTTAATCCCATGATTTGTGATAGAGTGTTTCTTAATCAATCGCATAGTTCTTGAAAGTCAGATGAACCAATTCTAAACTTGTTTGGAAGTGTGGGAAATCGGTTTCAAGGTTATAAGTATGAAACATGACTTACAAAGCAAGGATGTCGGCATACTTTAAACACGTCCAGTAATGTTTATCTTTTATTGTTCAAAGTTATTACTTAATAGCTACAGGAAGAAAATCCCAGGATCGAAATATAAATAAGTTAAGAATATTTTAATTAAAGTTGTTAATTTTATTTTAGGAAAATGAGAATTAATAATGTGCATTTACTAGTTGAGATTTTCCAAAGAGATTTTCGGGCATTATTCTGGACAGAGCATTTCCACGAATTATGAAAACCGAATTTGGAATATATTGAATATCTTTGAGAATATTTTCGGTTTTGGAAATTCCTTGGTGTCCAAACTTCCTTGTCTATAAATACTTGAAGTTTGCATTTCTAGCAAACTAATCCTTCGTGACAGCAAACTTCCTTAGTTGTGTTGTTACTGGTGTAGCCGCCTATTCGTAGAGGAGAGTAACCTAATTAGGAGAAATCTCTTACGGCCGCTCAATTTAAAGTATTCTTTGGGATTTAGAAGATCTACGAGTACCGTTGGTGGGAAACTAGATAATTGCGGTTTATCTTGTGTTTTCAATTGATTTGATTGACTAACGGTGGTTTCAATTTGATTGCACCTAGTTTGTTTATGCTTGAGAATCTTCTCTTCTGATATAAGATTCACTCAAACTAGATCAAAGTTTCGATAGGGATGTTTAGACTGTTGTTAGTGCTAAAGACAATCTTGTGATAATCCATCGTTAACAGACTGCGTTTTGTGCGTGATTGATCACAAGAGATTCAAGTTGTTGTGTGCAGGTATTTATTGAAAATCTAAGAAGATTTGAAGAAAAAGAAGATATTGAAGATTTATGATATGGGGTTCATAATCTCTGGTGTGCACAATACTTGTCTCGGTATAAGAGGATCCAACTATAATTGGTTTATCCTTGTGGTAGATTGGATTAATTAGTTGTGTAGATCGGCATCAATACAGTTCTTTGTGATTAAAAGTATTGATTGCAAAATATTAACAATTAATTCGGTGATTAAACATAAGATAGATCTAAGAACCTGACAAAGGAGTTTATGTTAAGATAAACAGAAGAGCCTTTGTCCGACTCATATCACTTGGTTGAATAGAGTTGATACCAAACAGATTTGTTGTTCCTTTACTGTTTGGAATACGAACCAAAGTAATTGTTCCAAGTACGTGACTTATTCATAAGTTGTAGGCGTGGGAATACAGACGGAACTAGGTGAACTATAGGTTTAGTTGCTTGGTCTCAACTATACGAAGTTGGTTTAGTTTTGTGTAGCGGCTTAATCCTGAGAGTATTCAATTCTGGACAAGGTCTGGGGGTTTTTCTGCATTTGCGGTTTCCTCGTTAACAAAATCTTGCTGTGTCATTTACTTTATATTTCTGCATTATAATTGTCTTATTATAATTAAATTAAATCACACAAACGTTAATTCCTATTTACTTGATAAGCAATCCTATTGTGTTCTCTTAAGTCCGAACCTTTTTATCAAGTAAACATACTTCGTTGTTGTATTGTCTCGATCTCGTATCCATAGACGGTCACACGAAATGTGAACCGATTAGTTGCATTGTCTCGACTCAGTCCATAGACAATCACTTTCGGAGAAAAGACTTATAAGTAGGAAAAGTTTTAGCTTGAGGTATATTTTGGTACCCTCGCCTTTTCAGTTCATATCTACCAATATCCTTTATTATAGAGACACTGTCTACTGTAAGCATTGGAGGATCGTAGCCATTAACAACATAAACCCATGATTAAAAATCACGCGCTTGAAGAAAGGCACGCATAGAAATTTTCCACCATAAGTAATTTGAGCCATCGAAGATTGGTGGTACGTTTAGTGAGATAGCACTTCTGTCCATATAGTCAGATTGCTACAAATATAGACTTATGAGGTCTTAAACGTGTCTGCCTGCTCTGATACCAATTGAAAAAGCGGGGATCTAAGAACCTCACTTAATATTTCGTTTAGGAAATATGTATGGACAAACACCAATATAATTCCAAGAGAATCAACTAGACAGTCAGACTCAATCAACGGAAATATATCCAACAGTTATATCTCTGTTTCTCAATGTAATCAGCAAATAAAACAGATAGAATCCGTGAGCCTGATTATTTTGAGAAACAACTTGAACGGTACCAAAGA
The DNA here is from genome assembly GCF_003573695.1 of Papaver somniferum. Classification (NCBI taxonomy): domain Eukaryota; kingdom Viridiplantae; phylum Streptophyta; class Magnoliopsida; order Ranunculales; family Papaveraceae; genus Papaver; species Papaver somniferum. The sequence goes on from NW_020622934.1 coordinate 12,403,718, forward strand.
CCAATATTCAAGTGTCAATCAATTTATATCAACAACCAAAGGTTGGATTATCTAATTGATTGAACTATGCACAACCTGTGATATTTCAATTATATAAACAAAATAATGCGGAAAACAAATAACACAGACACCAGAAATTTTGTTAATGAGGAAATCGTAAATGCTGAAAAACCCTGGGACCTAGTCCAGATTTGAACATCACACTGTATTAAGCCGCTACAGACACTAGCCTACTCCAAGTTAACTTCAGACTGGAATATAGTTGACCCCTAACCAATCTCACACTGATTAAGGTACAGTCGCGTTCCTTACACCTCTGAATCCCAGCAAGACTCTATGCAGTTGATTCCTTTAGCTGATCTCACCCACAACTAAGAGTTGCTATGACCCAAAGTCGAAAACTTGATAAACCAATCTGTCTCACACAAAAAAGTCTATTGAATAGATATATCTGTCTCCCACAGAAATACCTATGAGTTTTTTTCCGTATTTTGATAAATCAAGGTGAATAGGAACCAATTGATATACCAGACTTATATTTCCAAAGAGAAGCCTAGTCATATCAATCACCTCACAATAATCTTAATCGTATGGTAGCGAAACTAGATATTGTGGAATCACAAACGATGACATGAAGATGTTTGTGACTACTTTTTATCTTGCCTATCGAAGTACGATAGAATACAGCAAGATCATAAAACGCAACTACAGAGAAAATAGTTGGGTCTGGCTTCACAATCCCAATGAAGTCTTTAATTTGTTAACCTATAATGGTTTTAGAACAACCTAGGTTAAAGGAGATTCGAATCGAGTCGAAACTAGTATCACACATGAGGTGTAGGGATTAGGCTTCCCAGTTGCTAGAGTTCTCTCTTATATAGTATTCAAATCATGGTTTGCAATCAAGGTAACAAAGAATTCAATATTCACCGTCAGATGAAAACCTGATTAGAATCAAGCTAATATCTTTCAACTGTTAGATCGAACTTAGCTTGTTACACACAAATGAAAAGTGACTTGATTTAGGTATGGGTAACCATACCTGAATGTGTACACCTTGTTGGCTCAATAATAGTTAACCAAACTTATCCATATGAACACTTTCATATCAACCTTGTTCATCTTAACACAACTAGTTCAAACGACTCAAATGAAACTAGTTATAGAGTTGTTCAATTGTTTATATTCTCATAGAAGTATACAAGACATAATTGAAGCAAAATCAATTTTGATTCACTCGAATCAATTCATGAACATTATAGCCACGGTTTGTAAAAGATTGCATTACTTAATTTATAAATGCATTAGTTCATGAAAAAACCGATTTAAAAACTTAACCTACTCAAGTATGCAAACGGGTACGCATACCTAAGTGGCCGGACTTAGTTTGGGTTCACCAGTATGCGAAGCGGTACGCATACCTCCAAACTTAGTTGAATTACCGGACTTGAACTTACGCCGGTACGTGTACGGGTATGCACACTAAGTTGTCGGACTTTCAACTAACCAACCAGTACGCATACGGGTATACATACTATGGTTCCGAACTTGGAATAACTTGCAACAGTTAGCATACAAGTACATATACTGTGCAATATCCAATCATGGTTAATTATTCTAAACTCCCATTTCAATTATTAAACATTCTTAGAAGCGACAATAGCTGTCTCACAAAAATTATTAGCTTCAAAGCAATTTTCAAGTGATCGATAGATCAATACGAAACATTCCGAGTCTACATAAAATGACTGTCTCACACAAATCATGTAAGATGTTACTAGACGATTTTCACATGATCATCTTTTGACTTTCGTCAAGAATATAAGATGAACTTGGTTAAAGTGGAAGCTTATCAGCACATATTTTGAGAAATATGTAAGCGAGTTAAACTCAGCTCGAAATATCAAATGTGTATAATCGAAGTCTATATAGCTATACGACTTTTGTCTCAAATAGGAGATAGAGTAGATAGACTTTTGAGTGATAGATGAGTTCAAGTCTCCACATACGTTTTGTTGGTGAAGTTATACAAGATCCCCTTAGTAGTTCTTCGTCTTCAATCGATAAACGTCGTGAATTCTAAAGCTCAACTACACTTTCTGCCCTAATCCGAGACTTAGTTATAAGTAGACTAGAAATCAAGACTTATAGTTTTGGCAAATAAACTTGATAACAAGCTTGAGATAGCAACACTTGTGAGTTCGACCGAGCAGTGCTCTAACCATATTCATGTGTTCAATTTTCTTAATGTTTAGGCTCCTAAAGCTATAGTCTTAGCTACATTTCCATTTCTTAAAGTTTCCACCATTAGAACTACTTTTTTTGTTCCAAAAACAATTGTCTTTGAATAGCATCAAGTTTATCTGTCATTTTTTTAGGCATTGGAAAAACAACAAGATGATGAGAGGCTAAAGTACATAAAGTAGATTGTATAAGAATAGTTCTTCCTAGTTGATCTAAATGTCATGGAAAGCTAGTCTTCTGTCACATCTATCATTTATGTGGCTGAAAGTTTCCATTTTATTCCTATGAATTAAGAGAGGGACTCCTATATATTTATCTTGAAGTCATAATCTACTTATATTCAAAATGTTCCCAATCTGCATCTTGGTTCTGGGGTCAGTTTTCGGGCTAAATGCTAATCAATATTTCTGAAAATAATTGCCTGACCAGCGTACTTATTAAACATGCTTAACATATTTTCAAGATTTCTAGCTCCTTTTACAATAGCCTTAGTAAAAACTAATAAGTCATCTGCAAAAAACAAGTGACTCATAGAAGGAGACTCTTTAGTTGCTCTAATTACCTGTATCTCAATCTTGTTTTCAGCATTTATAAGCATTTTATATAGAACATTCATACATATTATAAACAGATATGGTGACCTGTCTGGGACCCCTTGAAGGATAATAAACTTCACTAGAGATCCATTTAGAAGGATATAGAAACTGTGGTTATGTATGTTCAATCAAGCTGCACCAATGATCATGAAAACCTAGCTGCATGTTTCAAAATATCAAGAAGAAAATGACACTCAATTTTGTCAAAAGCCTTTGACATGTCTAACTTAACTGCCATAAGACCAGATTTAGTTCTATTTTTCTTCATGGTATCAACCATTTCATACGCAATCACTATGTTGTCAGTTATTTTCCTATAAGAAAGGAAGGCAACTTGATATGGGATGATAAATTTATCCATAACAATTTTTAGTCTACTATCTAGGAGTTTAGATATAATCTTACATTGCTCAGACTTATAGGTCTATAATCTGCAGTAGTTTTAGGATAATCATTTTTAGGAATTAAAGAAACAAATTTATGGTTTAACTTCTTAAGAAAATACCATGAGTTAAAGAAACTCTTAACCATATATATTGTGTCATCCCCAACTACATCGCACATCTGCTGGTAGAAACTAGGTGGGTAACCATCTGGACTCGGGAAGGTCCAAGACTGCATTTGCCAAAGAGTATTCTTAATCACCTCATCAATAGGGATACTTATAAGGAAATTATTTTCTTTTTCGGAAATACATGAAGCTAAGACCTTTAAAAAATAATTATTTCTAGAAGGGTAGGTGGTTCTACTTATCTTACTAAAGAGATATTTAAGCTCCTTATCAATCATGCTCTTATCTGTTAACCAAATGCCCATGTTATTTTGCAAACACTCTATTTGGGTTCTTGTTTTCCTAAATTTGACTTTATCATGAAAAAACTTAGTATTTTTATTATCAAAAGTTACAATGTTTTCTTTAGACCTTTGCATATAATAGTCTTGTTTAACAGTGTATCAATGCTTTAGAGACTCCTTAAGTCTAGCAAGATGATCAAAATCACTATCAGCATTCAGATTCATTTTAACAAACATCAATCTGGTAATGAATATCATCAATATGACTCTGAAAGTTACCAAAAACATTTAAGTTCCATTGTCTCAAAGCTAACTTCACATTATATAAACACTTAGCATGTTTAAAATCCTTGAATCCATTATCCTCAGTCCTCCACTTCCTAAAAATGACCTCTCTACAGGAATTATCACTCAGCCGGCACCTATTAAACCTCTGTGATTTTCTGAATGGGTACATGGTCACTGCCAACACTATTCAATTGTAGACTACTGCAGTAGGGAAGAGATCAAGCTAAGAGATATTAACAAGAGCCATGTCTAATCTTTCTAAGATTTAATCTTCATCATTTCTACGGTTACTCCAGGTGTAAGGATTACTAATAAACTTAAGATCAATAAGACCTAAATGATCAATGTACCCTCTAACCTCATTTAATTGACTTTAAGGTACTAAGTTTCCACCAACTTTTTCATCATGTTTAATTATAAAATTCAAGTCTCCCAAAATTACCCAAGGACAATGATACTTATATGCAATATTTTCTAGGTAAGTCCATTGATTGTCCCAACCTTCATCAGATAAGGAACCATACATGAAGTTTAATAAGGTGTGATCACTCCTAGAATCCATATTGACTAAAACAGATATGAAATTACAGTTTGAGTCAACTAAGTCTGTAATAATGACACCATTCCAGAGAAGAAAAATGCCACCGGATGCCCCTATGGGATTAACAATAAGAGAATTCATATCGTTATAGTTATAAGTGTACCTATACATATTTTTATCCATTATTTTAGTTTCACTTAAAAAAACAATATCGGGATCATTGGACCTAATGAGTTCTCCTAGATGCTGTTTAATATAATTGTTACCAAACCTTTGTACATTCCAAGCCATCACCTTCATGTTGCAATTATCGATAGAAAAGATAAACAAATTTCAGCTTAAAGAAACCCTTTCCACAACAGTAAGAGACAAAGTAAAAGAGTTGTTGAGAAAAACACTCCTAAGAAACAAATCTATCAACCCTAGACTAGAGCCAAAATAATCATCCAAATTCCTAAAATTACAATCCAACGACAATACAAAACCCTAGAAAAATAATTAGGACTCAAATTAACAACCGATATAAAATCATTAAAATTAAACCACCAATTAAGAATGGGATACTTAATTATTTTATTTTTTTTAAAACTAACCTGATTTGCAGCAATCTGTGCAACTACAGAAGTTGTTGGCCAACAGACGCTTCACCATCTCTTTCCTCTAACTCAACACCTTCCATGCTTATAACAATATATATATGAGAATAATTGGTATCCTTAGTATGAGAAACTTTACCCTTCAAATTGATTTAAAAAGAAACTGGGTTCATGTTCTGAATTTGATAAAGGGGATTTTCATAAGATTTTGAGAAATGATGACCAGTAAAAGAATTTTCAGTCGATAGTAAGGGGAGAGTATCCAACTCATCCTGTCTTGATCACTTATGCCTTCTTGGGTCCTCTTCCACTTATTCCATTGCGTTTGTCCCAACATCGATAATCGTCCCAATACCATTCCTTTCCCCCACTCCAATTATTTAGTCACCGATGTTCGCTTCAATTCCTTCCAACATATGCTTATTTTCTTCATAATGTCTATTCCATTCTTTCGTTGTCATTGTCACCACTCTATGTTGTTTTGCATATTCCTCACAACGTGCAACATTATGTTGGATTACAAAAAATTTGGGACAGATCTTTGTTGGTTGTTTCTCATAATGGTATATCACCCAACACTCCTCAAATGTTGTCGTAAGTAACCAAGTGCCTCTTTTTAATGATTGAATTGATTAGTTGAGTAGATCGGCATCAATACACTTCTTTGTGATTAACAGTATTGATTGCATAATTTAACAATTACTTCGGTAGTTGTTGGGAGATTGATCTAAGGACCCGACAAAGGAGTTTATTGGTTAAATGGAAGAGCCTTTGTCAAACTCGTATCACGTTTTTCGAAAAGAGTTGTTACCGAACAGATTTGTTGTTCCTTTACTGTTTAGAATACGAACCAAAGGAATTGTTCCAAGTGCGTGACTTATTTACAAGTTGGAGACGCAGGGATACTGAGGGAACTAGGTGAACTATAGGTTTAGTTGCTTGGTCTCAACTATACGAAGTTGGTTTGATTTTGTATAGCGGCTTAATTTTGAGAGTATTCAATTCTGGACTAGGTCCCGGGGTTTTTCTGCATTTGCGGTTTCCTTGTTAACAAAATCTTGATGTGTCTTTTACTTTTCTATTTACGCAATTATAATTGTTTTATTATAATTATAAGTAAAATACACAAACGTTAATTCCTATTTTACTTGATAGACAATCCCTAGAGTTTGGTTAAGTCTGAGCCTATTATCAAGTAAACATACTTCGTTGTTGTATTGTCTCGATTTTGTATCCATAGACGATCACACGAAGTGTGAACCGATTAGTTGTATTGTCTCGACTAACTCCATATACAAACACTTTCGGAAAAGGAATTATAGGTGGAAATGTTTTAGATTGAGGTGTATTTGGGTACCCTTGTCTTTTCAATTGGTATCAGAGCAGGAAAATACAAAAAGATCTAACAATCTGTGTTTGGTGCGATCCAACGTATAAGAAATTGAATCCATGTCTGATTCAGTAAACATAATGCAAGAGTATGAATACTCAAATGTTGAAGATTTTCCTATTTTGTTAACTCATGATCCAGGAGTTACGAAAATTGAGAGAACATCTGAATCTATCTCTGATGAAAAAGAAGATGCTGATAAAGAGTTGGTAAAACTCCTAAAGCCAATGAAATCGCTGTCTATAAGAATGCTAATATTAAACACAAAGTCAAATCTTCTTAAACATGAGATCAGAGTTAATGATATAACTAAAGCTTTTAGCCAAAGAAAATATGGATCTCACTGTCAAACTAGAAGCTATGGGTAAATCTCTTACTCATGATAAAGAGAATCATCTTATGATCCTGACTAATGATGATGTTTTAATTTCTTCTGATAATGAGGAAACAAAAAGTCCTAGATCTACTTTTGAAGATTGTGATAATCTGTTCACAACGGAAACAGATCATGATGATGGTAGTCCACCGAACTACATCAAGTCAGAAGAGGATAAGAAACCAGCTTCTATAGTTACTGATGATCAAACGAAATCTTGTCCAAAGGAAACTTTGAACCGATTTCGTAAAGGTTATCCTAAGGAATACAATTTTCAGTCTCTTGACAAGAAACTCATACTTCTTCAAAAGATGGTAGTAAAAGTATTGAAAGAAGTTTCTTGTCTTAAAAAACTGAAAGATCACTCCTCATTAGAAAGACATAATTTATTTCTACCCGATAAGATCAACTCAAAAGAATCATAGGAAAGAGTTGATAATAGGTTCTGGAAAAAGGTTCCTCTTCACCCATATCGAAACAATTCTTGTTTTGATGAAGAACGACTCCAGAAGAAAGGGAAAAAAAGAATCTCTGCCAAAAGAAACAATCAGGAATTCCCGATAATTTTTTTAGAAAATCTTATTGATGTGCATCATAAGGAAATCCCTAGAATGAGAAAATCTTATGAAAATTTCATTGATAGATATAAGAGAGATTTAACTATCCCTGAAGAATCTCACATCAGTACATCTTCTCCACATGATCATATCTCTAGAGTTAGAAAAGATCGTTATTCTGGGAGAAAATATTTTGGGCAAAAATTCCCAAGGAGAAACATGAACTTTGGTTCTAATACTCGTTGTAAGCTAGAAAAAGTTTACCCCGATACAACTTAGTTGTATCAATACTTTTCACTCTCATCCTCTTCAGTGCTCTTAATTATGGATGAGAAAAGCACAATAACAAGGAACACACCTTTGTGTGATTGTTTATCAGAAAAATCCGTGACATTTTATGGATGAATACAAATCCATGTCTGCCTAAAAGGTGTTCATGTTTATCATGATCTTCTAAAAATAGGTCTTATTTGGAATTTTCGAATGTTAATAAACTTTACAGTATGGGAAGATTCGGACAATGGAAACAAAATATATTCTGTGTATATTTTTGGTTTTCCATAAGTTGGCCAGGTCGAAAACCATGTTTCGTTCTGGAAACAATCTCTTTTCTGTATTCTGAAACCCTGAGTAAATCCCTTTTAAATAACTGAGCATGCCTCCGATAACGCGCAATATTACAAAGTTCAATAAGGAGGAAGCTCAAAAGGTTAAGGATTATCGAGTAATCAATACAGAAAGGAGGAAGAAAAACTTATCAAAAATCATGTCTGATTATGATTCTGATTGTTCAGTCGGATCTCAAGATAAGTCTTGTATGTTGTGTTAGAGCATTGCTCGGTCGAACTCACATGCGTTGCTATCTCAAGCATGTTTGCCAATGTTAGTGATCAAAACTATAAGTCTTGATTTCTAGTATACTATAGCTAAGTCTCGGACTAGGATAGAAAGTGTAGTTGAGCTCAAGGACTTCATGGCGATTCATCATACAAAAAGAAGAACTACTCAAAGAACGGTGAAACTTCTCGACAAAAAGGTATGCGAAGACTTGAACTTATCTGTCACTCAAAAGTCTATCTACTCTATCTCCTACTTCTTGAGACAAAAAGTCGTATGCTATATATAGACTTAGATTATACACATTTGGTATTTCAAACCGAGTATACCTCGCCTATATATATCTCGAAATATGTGTTGGTGAGCGTTCGCTTCGACCATGTTTATCTTTACCTAGTGACGTAAGTCATGATATGTTTCAATCACTTTGAAAATTGCTTTGACGAGAAATGGTGTAACAACTGTATAACGTCCTCTAAGAATGTTTTAATGGTTGGAATGAGAGTTTAGATTACATAACCAATGATGGACATAAGTATTGTTAAGGAAACACATATTTGCATAAGCCCTATCCCTTGAACCAAAGTTTGTGAACTTTGTTGATCAAGAGAAACCGGAAGAATGGCTTGTTGCCAAGTCCACGAACTCAGTCCGCGAACACCCGAACTTCTCATCCCGAGAAATTCTGTTGGAGTTGACAAACTAGCTGCGTCCGTGAACCGGCGGAAAGTCTTTGCCGAAATTTTCTGCTGGAGTTTGTAAACTCTGCCCGGTTTTTTAAGTCCGCGAACCTAGTGAGCGAACTTAAGAAGGTTATATATTTGAAGATGATTTCTGAACTTAAACTTATAAAGACTAAGGAATGCAATTTGCAAACCGTGGCTATAAAGTTCATGAACCGATTCGAGTGAATCAAATCATCTTTGCTTCAATTGTGTCTTGTGTAGTACATAAGATTTCCTTGTAATTGAACAACTCTCTAACTAGTTCATTTGAGTAATTTGAACTAGTTATGGTGAAGAAGAATATGTTTGGTATGAAATGCTCATACGGATAACCTTTTGGTTAACTATTGTTGAACCAACAATGTACACGTTTGGGTACGGTTAACAAACCTAGAAGCATGCAGTTCGTTTGTGTATAACAAGCTAAGTTTTCGATCTAACGGTTGAGAAATATTATCTTGAAACTAAATCAAGTTTTCATCTAACGGTGGATATTGTTTGCTTTGTGACCAAGGCGAAACCCTGATTTGAAAGACTATATAAGGGGACATATAGCAACTCTGCAAAACTAATCCCCACACCTCACGTGTGATACTAGTTTGCGTGCTAGAGTCGTTTCTCCTTTAACCTTTGGTTTTCTTCTTCTAAAACCAGGTTAACGACTTAAAGACTTCATTGGGATTGTGAAGCCAGACCGATACTACTTTTATCGTAGTTGTATGATCTGATCTTGCATCTTCTATCGTATGAGTACAATCAGATTGATTGGCTTGGGATTAATATCTCCGATAGGCAAGATATAAAAAGTAGTCACAAACATCTTCGTCTCATTGTTTGTGATTCCGCAACATCTTGTTTCGCTACCATACGATTAAGATTGTTGTGAGGTGATTGATTTATCTAGGCTGTTCTTCGGGAATATAAGATCGGATTATCAATTGGTTCCTGTTCACCATGATTATTATCAAAAGACGGAACAAAAACTTTAGGTTTTTTCTGTGGGAGACACATTGATCCTTTGATAGACTTGTCTGTGTGAGACAGATTTGTTTATTATTAAAGCCTGCGATTATTGGTCGTAGCAACTCTTAGTTGTGTGTGAGATCAACTAAGGGAATCAAGTGCGCAGTATCCTGCTGAGATCAGAGGCGTAGGGAGTACAACTGTACCTTGGATCGGTGGGAGACTGATTGGGGTTCAACTACAGTCCAGCCAAAGTTAGCTTGGAGTAGGCTAGTGTCTGTAGCGGCTTAATACAGTGTGTGATCAATCTGGACTAGGTCCCGGGGTTTTTATGCATTTGCGGTTTCCTCGTTAACAAAATTTTTGGTGTCTGTGTTATTCAGTTTCCACGTTATATTGTTTTATCTTTATAATTGAAATAATACAGGTTGTGCGTTATATCATCAATTAGAGTAATCCAACCTTTGGTTGTTGATTGTCATTGATTGATCCTTGGATATTGGTCTTTGGTACCATCAAAGTTATTCCTTGTGTTTGATTAAAGATTCGATGATTTCTATTAGCTCGATTAAATAAAAAACAAGAGAGAGATATTAACTCCTCGAGATACTTTTACCTAGATTGAGTCTGATTGTCTAGTTAATTCTCTAGAAAGTATTTCGGAGTTAGTCCATACATATTTCTAATCGAAATATTTGGTGTTGTGTTTAGAGCGCCGCTTTTTCAATTAGTATCAGGGAAGGCAAACATGTTCAAGACCTTACAAGTCTGTGTTTGTAGCAATCTGACTCTATGGACAAAGGTGCTATCTCTATTAACGTACCACCCATCTTTGATGGCTCTAATTACTTATGGTGGAAAATTGCTATGCGATCTTTTCTTCAAGCGCGTGATTTTCAATCATGGGTATATGTTGTTAATGGCTATGATGCTCCCGTTGTGGCAGTTGGAGATGTAAAGTTCCCAAGAATATTGGTGAATATAATCCTGCTGAGATACTTGCTGCAAAGCAGAATTCCGACGGTTTGAATGTCATTACCCTAAATCTTCAGTACCATGTGTCAAATTACATTAGGTCTAAAGATGCTTGGGATATCTTGGAAACCGTATTTGAAGGAAACTCTAGTAAAAAGGAAGCTAGGATTCAAAACCTTAATTCCGATTGGGAGAACCTTTGTAAAGTAGATGAAGATACATTTGATGAGTTTAATCACAAAGTGTCTGAAATTGTTAATGCATCTTTTGCATTGGGTAAGACTATTACTGAAAAGGACATTGTGATAAAAATTCTCAGATCGCTGCCATCTAGATACGAGTCTAAGAAGTATTTCATCGTTGAGGGAAATAACCTTGATAATCTTTATATAAATACATTAGTTGTAAAGCTAAAGATCTTTGATCATGATCATACATCCAAAATCGGAAAGGATGTTGCCTTTAAAGCACAGAAGAATACTAAGTTACTTGATAAAAGTAAAAGTGTTTATGTCTCTGAGGATGATCAGCATGAGGGTGATTTTTCGGATGAAGATCTTGACAAATTAGTCTCCTTGATCACAAGACAGTTTAGGGATCTTCTATTGAAGAGAAGTAAACGGTTTTCAAAAGACAAACCTAGGTCGTCAAATAAACCTCACAATCGCGTTCCTCCTAAAAACAGGGATGCTGACGAGGCTGATGACGAGGATATACCATAGTTCTTTAAGTGTAAAGGTTTTGGTCATTTTGCAAACGAGTGCCCAAAACGTAGAAAATACACTGGGAACAAAGGTCTTGCTGTAACACTTGATGAGATGTCTGAGATCTATGATTCTGATGAAGATAGGAAACAAGTGTTGGTATTCTATGTGAAAACATTGATTTTGATAATTGTAGCAATACATATATCAACCTTGATGGTTTCGGTGAAGAAGAGAATCCAATCAAGCTGGAAGAATCAATTGACCCATCCTTTGGAAACTCTGGTTATAATGTTTCAGGATCAACTGTGTGTCTAGCTGCGTTCACACCACAGATGCATGAATACTATCCAAGTTTGACGTGCTCGTTTTGTTCTCAGAAGGGTCATGAACTATCAAGATGTTACAAGTAAAAACATCAAGTGAGGCACGCCAACAAACTTTAACGAAGATCAAATCGTTTGGCAAGGAAGCTTAAACTTGCTCAGAAGACTGTTGAGGTATGTAGGATTTTATCTTCGTCTAAGAAGTTGGTTTCCAAAGACAAAATAAGACCATTAGAGAAGAAAGTATGGTCAAATCACCTTGATAGATAGAAGTCTGAGGATTCCTCTCTAGAGGAAAATGGTAGACTAATTGTTGTTCACCACAACACAAATTGATTGTGTTGTTTGGTAAATCTTGTGTCATGTGCCTGATCAAAAGAGACAAGGTTGTGTACCAATCAGTCTTTAGGAAAAGTTTTTCTTCTTCTTTTCTTAAGTTGTTTGTCTATCAAAATAAAGCAAAGGGTTGTTATCGATAATTCTACTCTTTATAGGGTTTAGAATTGGGCGTCTACGAACCTTCTTAAAGGTTGCGATCCCTACATTCCTTTTTCCTCTCTAATATCTTTTATATATTAAGACTGCTTGATGAGATTGTGAATTCCACTCAAAAAAACCAGTTGTTTATAACTGTTCTCTAAGCATCATGTCTTTGGATGAAAAAGATGTCAATATGATTATTAAGCCATCAATCAAGGAAAAAGAGAAATCTCCAGTAACTCCTTTCTTGAAAAGAAAGAGGAGAAATACAAGAAATCCAAGGGCTGTCCCTTCTAACTCTCAGAAATTTTTCGATGTTCTTGATAAGTTAAAGGAAGTAAGAAAGGAGATTACTGAAATAAAGGCTTGCGTTTTAAGATCTTTGGAAATTCAGAAGGCTCTGGTTCGACATCATCAGCCAAGACGGTTTGTTGGTATTGACTCCTTCCTCCATGAACCTTATATTCCAATGGCTGTTGACGACAAGGAGTTCGGGAATGATAAGGAATTTCTGAAAGATATTGTTGCCTAGTATGTCTTCTTTTTGGTTTAGTTGGAAGAATAACTAGTGCTCGAATAGCAATGATTATGACTACATGTAGCTATTATTTTTCATCTTCTTGTTGTTTTTTAGGTTTATTTGGTTTAAATTCTAAAAATATTTGGAGGATGATGGTTTGCATTATTTAATCTTTATGATTTGTTATATTGGAATTTGTTATGGGATATTGGTGTTTACGTCTGTGAACTATGTTGTCCCGTATTTTGTCAAAAGCAAAATCGTTCATGATCGGTATTCATGTATTGATTTAAGGATGAATAGACTTTTGACATATACAAAAGTTAAGCCTATATTGTCAATTCTTTGATAGAATATAGGTTAAAATATTTTGTGTTCAAGGATTATGTCTATTAAATATCGTTATGCAAATAGTGATGGAAGATAGAATGAATCCTTGTGTATTCCACAATATTGATCTTCACTGGTCCATATTTTATGTAATACTGTGCGGATCCGTAATGTGTTTTATGTTGAGCACGATACAACCAAGTTGATTAATTTTTGATTAGCTTTGTTGGTTGTTCCGTAAGGTACTTTATGTTGAGAATTCTTGAACTAAATAATCATCTTGTTTGGTTATTTAGTTATTGATCCATAAGTCTTTTTATGCGCAAAACAAATGACAATTAAATTAATTACTTTTGTAATTAGTTTGGTTGTGTATTCCAATTGGATTAATTATGGGTTCTCTTGTAATTAATCTATTTGAGTATTTTCATACTCCGTAAGATTCCTCTTATGTTGAGTATATGAACGACTATCCTATTCATTTTCTAATGGTTATGTTAGTCATATGCTCCGTAAGTTCTCTTATGTCGAGCATAATCAATTAAGTTGATCACTTTAGTGTTTAATTTGATTGAGTATTCCGCTTAGATTAATCATGGGTTTACTTGTGATTAATTTGATTGAGTTTTTGGATATAGAAAATCATTCTCATGGTTTTTGGTGTCCAATAAAAATCCTTCTTTTCTTTTGAAATTAAGGTCGCTCTTGTTGTTCCCTTGGGAATGACATCAAATGGGGGAGAGTTCTTTTGAACTTGTGCTTAATGGTCATATCTTGAGGGGTGTGCGGCTGTGGAATTTTAAAGGGGTTATCTTGTATCTTTAAACTCCTTGATGAATGCTATTAGCTTCGGCTATATGATTGCATCTAAATTAGATGGTATGTATTTTTTTCTTTTAGTCATGAAATGTCTGTTATGGAAATTTCATTATGATCCCGTTCTTGTACCTGTGCTAATTTTATTGACAAAAAGGGGGAGAATTAATATGTAGTTCAGACTACAAATACATGTGGTTTTCGGATCATTGTGTAAGGGGGAGTGGTTTCCATGTGAGATGGAGTATTGACTAAGGAGGAGTGACACATATCACCATAGTATTATTTTTAAAGTTGTGATACAATTGGACTTTGACACTGTGTAATAATACTATGACATTGTATAACAATGATCGAGACCGATGCTTTCTCATTGTTATAGCTACGGATCTTCAACAATGGTGATGCTAAACTTACAACCTTTAGGATCATTGGAGTGCTTGGAAGTGACGAAGATTTCGAGGAATGTTGAAGATTAGACATGTGGAATAGGAGATACTAAAGTTTCTTTATCTTTTTTGTATTCCATATGTATTGATAGTTTTGTCACTAAAATTGACAAAGAGGGAGATTGTTAGAGCATTGCTCGGTCGAACTCGCATGCGTTGCTATCTCAAGCATCTTTGTCAATGTTAGTGATCAAAACTATAAGTCTTGATTTCTAGTTTATTATAGATAAGTCTCGGACTAGGATGGAAAGTGTAGTTGATCTCAAGGACTTCATGGCGATTCATCATACAAGAAGAAGAACTACTCAAGGAACCGGTGGAACTTCTCGACAAAAAGGTATGTGAAGACTTGAATTTATCTTTCACTCAAAAGTCTATCTACTCTATCTCCTACTTCTTGAGACAAAAATTCGTATGATATATATAGACTTAGATTATACACATTTGGTATTTCGAGCCGAATATACCTCGCCTATTTATATCTCGACATATGTGTTGGTAAGAGTTTCGCTTTGACCGTGTTTATCTTTACCTAGTGGCGTAAGTCATGATATGTTTCAATCACTTTGAAAATTGCTTTGACGAGAAATGGTGTAACAACTATATAACGTCCTCTAAGAATGTTTCAATGGTTGGAATGAGAGTTTAGATTACATAACCAATGATGGACATAAGTATTATTGTGGAAACACATATGTGCATAAGTCCTATCCCTTGGACCAAAGTTTGCGAACTTTGTTGATCAAGAGAAACCGGAAGAATGTTTTGTTGCCAAGTCCGCGAACTCAGTCCGCGAACTGCCGAACTTCTCATCCCGAGAAATTCTGCTGGAGTTGAAAAACTAGCTGCGTCTTCGAACCGGCGGAAAGTCTTTGCCGAGATTTTCTGCTGGAGTTTGTAAACTCTGCCCGGTTTCTTAAGTCCGCGAACCTAGTGTGCGAACTTAATAAGGTTATATATCTGAAGATGATTTCTGAACTTAAACTTATAAAGACTAAGGAATGCAATTTGCAAACCGTGGCTATAAAGTTCATGAACCGATTCGAGTGAATCAATCATCTTTGCTTCAATTGTGTCTTGTGTAATACATAAGATTTCCTTGCAATTGAACAACTCTCTACCTAGTTCATTTGAGTAATTTGAACTAGTTATGGTGAAGAATAATATGGTTGGTATGAAATGCTCATATGAATAACCTTTTGGTTAACTATTGTTGAACCAACAATGTACACGTTTGGGTACGGTTAACAAACCTAGAAGCGTGCAGTTCGTTTGTGTATAACAAGCTAAGTTTTCGATCTAACGGTTGAGAAATATTATCTTGAAACTAAATCAAGTTTTCATCTAACGGTGGATATTGTTTGCTTTCTGACCAAGGCGAAACCCTGATTTGAAAGACTATATAAGGGGACATATAGCAACTCTGCAAAACTAATCCCCACACCCCACGTGTGATACTAGTTTGCGTGCTAGAGTCGTTTATCCTTTAACCTTTGGTTTTCTTATTCTAAAACCAGGTTAACGACTTAAAGACTTCATTGGGATTTTGAAGCCAGACCAATACTACTTTTATCATAGGTGTGTGATCTGATCTTGCATCTTCTATCGTACGAGTACAATCAGATTAATTGGCTTGAGATTAATCTCTCCGATAAGCAAGATATAAAAAGTAGTCACAGACATCTTCGTGTCATTGTTTGTGATTTCGCAACATCTTGTTTCTCTACCATATGATTAAGATTGTTGTGAGGTGATTGATTTATCTAGGCTGTTCTTCGGGAATATAAGACCGGATTATCAATTGGTTCCTGTTCACCTTGATTATTATCAAACGACGGAACAAAAACTTTAGGGTTTTTCTGTGGGAGACACGTTGATCCTTTGATATACTTGTCTGTGTGAGACAGATTTGTTTATTGTTAAAGCCTGCGATTTTGGGTCATAGCAACTCTTAGTTGTGTGTGAGATCATCTAAGGGAATCAAGTGCGCAGTATCCTGCTGATATCGTAGGCGTAGGGAGTACAACTGTACCTTGGATCAGTGGGAGACTGATTGGGGTTCAACTACAGTCCAGTCCGAAGTTAGCTTGGAGTAGGCTAGTGTCTGTAGCGGCTTAATACAGTGTGCGATCAATCTGGACTAGGTCCCGGGGTTTTTCTGTATTTGCGGTTTCCTCGTTAACATAATTTCTAGTGTCTGTGTTATTTCAGTTTCCACATTATATTGTTTTATCTTTATAATTGAAATAATACAGGTTGTGCGTTAGATCATCAATTAGAGTAATCCAACCTTTGGTTGTTGATTGTCATTGATTGATCCTTGGACATTGGTCTTTGGTACCTTCCAAGTTATTCCTTGTGTTTGATTAAAGACTCGCTGATTTCTATTAGCTCGATTAAATCAAAAACAAGAGAGAGATATTAATACCTTGAGATACTTTTACCTAGATTGAGTCTGACTGTCTAGTTGATTCTCTAGAAAGTATTTCGGAGTTAGTCCATACATATTTCTAAGCAAAATATTGGGTGGTGTTTTTCGAGCCCCGCTTTTTCAATTTTTATCAGGGCAGGCAAACACGTTCAAGACCTTACAAGTCTGTGATTGTAGCGATCTGACTCTATGGACAAAGGTGCTATCTCTATTAACGTATCACCAGTCTTCGATGGCTCTAATTACTTATGGTGGAAAATGGCTATGCGATCTTTTCTTCAAGCGCGTGATTTTTAATCATGGTATATGTTGTTAATGGCTATGATGCTCCCGTTGTGGCAGTTGGAGATGTAAACGTTCCCAAGAATATTGGTGAATATAATCCTGCCGAGATACTTGCTGCAAAGCAAAATTCCGACAGTTTGAATGTCATCATACATGCCATTACCCCAAATCTTCAGCACCATGTGTCAAATTACATTAGGTCTAAAGATGCTTGGGATATCTTAGAAACCTTATTTGAAGGAAACTCTAGTGAAAAGGAAGCTAGGATTTAAAACCTTAATTCCGATTGGAAGAACCTTCGTACGACAGATGAAGATAAATTTGATGAGTTTAATCACAAAGTGTCTGAAATTGTTAATGCATCTTTTGCATTGGGTAAGACTATTACTGAAAAGGACATTGTGATGAAAATTCTCAGATCGCTGCCATCTAGATACGAGTCTAGGAAGCATTTCATCGTTGAGGGAAATAACCTTGATAATCTTTCCAGAAATACATTGGTTGGAAAGGTAAAGATCTTTGATCATGAGCATACATCCAAAATCGGAAAGGATGGTGCCTTTAAAGCACAGAAGACCACTAAGTTACTTGATAAAAGTAAAAGTGTTTATATCTCTGAGGATGATCAGTATGAGGGTGATTTTTCGGATGAAGATCTTGACAAATCAGTCTCCATGATCACAAGACAGTTTAGGGATATTCTATTGAAGAGAAGTAAACGGTTTTCAAGAGACAAACCTAGGTCATCAGATAAACCTCACAATCGTGTTCCTCCTAAAAACAGGGATGCTGATGAGGCTGATGACGAGGATATGCCACAGTGCTTTAAGTGTAAAGGTTTTGGTCATTTTGCAAACGAGTGCCAAATCGTAGAAAATACACTGGGAACAAAGGTCTTGATGTAACACTTGATGAGATGTATGAGATATATGATTCTGATGAAGATAGGAAATCAAGTGTTGGTATTCTATGTGAAAACATTGATTTTGATAATTTTAGCAATACACATATCAACCTTGATGGTTTAGGTGAAGAACAGAATCCAATCAAGATGGAAGAATCAATTGACCCATCCTTTGGAATCTCTTGTTATAATGTTTCAGGATCCACTGTGTGTCTAGCTGCATTCACACCACAGATGCATGAATACTATCCAAGTTTGACGTGCTCATTTTGTTCTCAAAATGGTCATGAAGTTTTAAAATGTTACAAGTAAAAACATCAAGTGAGGCACGCCAACAAACTTTAACGAAGATCAAATCATTTGGCAAGGAAGCTTAAACTTGCTCAGAAGACTGCTGAGGTATGTAGGATTTTATCTTCGTCTAAGAAGTTGGTTTCCAAAGACAAAATAAGACCATTAGAGAAGAAAGTATGGTCAAATCACCTTGATAGATAGAAGTCTGAGGATTTCTCTCTAAAGGAACATGGTGGACAAATTTTTGTTCACCACAACACAAATTGATTTTGTTGTTTGGTAAATCTTGTGTCAATTGCCTGATCAAAAGAGACAAGGTTGTGTACCAATCAGGCTTTAGGAAAAGTTTTTCTTCTTCTTTTCTTAAGTTGTTTTTCTATCAAAATAAAGTAAAAGGTTGTTATCGATAATTCTACTCTTTATAGGGTTTAGAATTGGGCGTCTACGAACCTGCTTAAAGGTTGCGATCCCTACATTCCTTTTTCCTCTCTGATATCTTTTATATATTAAGACTGCTTGATGAGATTGTGAATTCCACTCAAAAAAAACCAGTTGTTTATAACTGTTCTCTAAGCATCATGTTTTTGGATGGAAAAGATGTCAATATGATTGTTAAGCCATCAATCAAGGAAAAAGAGAAATCTCCAGTAACTCCTTTCTTGAAAAGAAAGAGGAGGAATACAAGAAAGCCAAGGGTTGTCCCTTCTAACTCTCACAAGTTTTCCGATGTTCTTGATGAGTTAAAGGAAATAAGAAAGGAGATTAGTGAAACAAAGGCTTGCATTTTAAGATCTTTGGAAATTCAGAAGGCACTGGTTCAACATCATCAGCCAAGACGGTTTGTTGGTATTGACTCCTTCCTCCACGAACCTCATTTTCCAATGGCTGTTGACGACAAGGAGTTCGGGAACGATAAGGAATTTCTCAAAGATATTGTTGCCTAGTATGTCTTCTTTTTGGTTTAGTTGGAAGAATAACTAGTGCTCGAATAGCAATGATTATGACTACACGTAGCTATTATTTTTCATCTTCTTGTTCTTTTTTAGGTTTATTTGGTTTAAATTCTAAAGATGGTTTGCAGTATTTAATCTTTATGATTTTTTATATTGCAATTTGTTATGGGATATTGGTGTTTACGTCCGTGAACTATGTTGTCCCATATTTTTTCAAAAGTAAAGTCGTTCATGATCGGTATTCATGTATTGATTTAAGGATGAATAGACTTTTGACATATACAAAAGTTAAGCCTATATTGTCAATCCTTTGATGGAAGATAGGTTAAAATATTTTGTGTTCAAGGATTATGTCTATTAAATATCGTTATGCAAACAGTGATGGAAGATAGAATGAATCCTTGTGTATTCCACAGTATTGATCTTCACTGGTCCATATTTTATGTAATACTGTGCGGATCCGTAATGTGTCTTATGTTGAGCACGATACAACCAAGTTGATTAATTTTTGATTAGCTTTGTTGGTTGTTCCGTAAGGTACTTTATGTTGAGAATTCTTGAACTAAATAATCATCTTGTTTGGTTATTTAGTTATTGCTCCATAAGTCTTTTTATGTCGAGCAAAACAAATGACAATTAAATTGATTACTTTTGTAATTAATTTGGTTGTGTATTCCAATTGGATTAATTATGGTTCTCTTGTAATTAATCTATTTGAGTATTTTCATACTCCGTAAGATTCCTCTTATGTTGAGTATATGACCGACTATCCTATTCATTTTCTAATGGTTATGTTAGTCATATGCTCCGTAAGTTCTCTTATGTCGAGCATAATCAATTAAGTTGATCACTTTGGTGTTTAATTTGATTGTGTATTCCTATTAAATTAATCATGGGTTTACTTGTGATTAATTTGATTGAGTTTTTGGATATAGAAAATCATTCTCATGGTTTTTGGTGTCCAATAAAAATCCTTCTTTTCTTTTGAAATTAAGGTCGCTCTTGTTGTTCCCTTGGGAATGACATCAAATGGGGGAGAGTTCTTTTGAACTTGTGATTAATGGTCATATCTTGAGGGGTGTGCGGCTGTGGAATTTTAAAGGGGTTATCTTCTATCTTTAAACTCCTTGATGAATGCTATTAGTTTCGGCTATATGATTGCATCTAAATTAGATGGTATGTATTTTTTTTCTTTTAGTCATGAAATGTCTCTTATGGAAATTTCATTATGATCCCGTTCTTGTACCTGTACCAATTTTATTGACAAAAAGTGGGGGAATTAATATGTAGTTCACACTACAAATACATGTGGTTTTCGGATCATTGTGTAAGGGGGAGTGGTTTCCATGTGAGATGGAGTATTGACTAATGGGGAGTGATACATATCACCATAGTATTATTTTTAAAGTTGTGATGCAATTGGACTTTGACACTGTGTAATAATACTATGACATTGTATAACAATGATCGAGACCGATGCTTTCTCATTGTTATAGCTACGGATATTCAACAACGGTGATGCTAAACTTACAACTTTTGGGATCATTGGAGTACTTGGAAGTGACGAAGATTTCGAGGAATGTTGAAGATTAGACATGTGGAATAGGAGATACTAAAGTTCCTTTATCTTTTTTGTATTCCATATGTGTGATACTAGTTTGCGTGCTAGAGTCGTTTCTCCTTTAACCTTTGGTTTTCATCTTCTAAAACCAGGTTAACGACTTAAAGACTTCATTGGGATTGTGAAGCCAGACCAATACTACTTTTAACGTAGTTGTGTGATCTGATCTTGCATCATCTATCGTACGAGTAAAATCAGATTGATTGGCTTGAGATTAATATCTCCGATAGGCAAGATATAAAAAGTAGTCACAAACATCTTCGTCTCATTGTTTGTGATTCCGCAACATCTTGTTTCGCTACCATACGATTAAGATTGTTGTGAGGTGATTGATTTATCTAGGCTGTTCTTCGGGAATATAAGACTGGATTATCAATTGGTTCGTGTTCACCTTGATTATTATCAAAATACGGAACAAAAACTTTAGGGTTTTTCTGTGGGAGACACATTGATCCTTTGATAGACTTGTCTGTGTGAGACAGATTTTTTTATTGTTAAAGCCTGCGATTTTGGGTCGTAGCAACTCTTAGTTGTGGGTGAAATCAGCTAAGGGAATTAAGTGCGCAGTATCCTGCTGGGATCAGAGGCGTAGGGAGTACAAATGTACCTTGGATCAGTGGGAGACTGATTGGGGTTCAACTACAGTCCGGTCCGAAGTTAGCTTGGAGTAGGATAGTGTCTGTAGCGGCTTAATACGGTGTGTGATCAATCTGGACTAGGTCCCGGGGTTTTTCTGCATTTGCGGTTTCCTCGTTAACAAAATTTCTGGTGTCTGTGTTATTTCATTTTCCGCATTATATTGTTTTATCTTTATAATTGAAATAATACAGGTTGTGCTTTAGATCATGAATTAGAGTAATCCAACCTTTGGTTGTTGATTGTCACTAATTGATCCTTGGATATTAGTCTTTGGTCATCCAAGTTATTCCTTGTGTTTGATTAAAGACTCGCTGATTTCTATTACCTCGAGTATATCAAAAATAAGAGAGAGATATTAACTCCTTGAGATACTTTTACCTAGATTGAGTCTGACTGTCTAGTTGATTCTATAGAAAGTATTTCGGAGTTAGTCCATA
This sequence comes from Papaver somniferum, assembly GCF_003573695.1. Lineage (NCBI taxonomy): Eukaryota > Viridiplantae > Streptophyta > Magnoliopsida > Ranunculales > Papaveraceae > Papaver > Papaver somniferum. The sequence goes on from NW_020622934.1 coordinate 12,425,790, forward strand.
CAGATTGCTAAGCGAAATATTGGGTGGTGTTGTTAGACCCCCGCTTTTTCATGTTGGCATACAACCTTCAAAATCCAACCGAAACCAAATGGATTCGTTCTGATAGTATGATTCACTATATTCAAGATTTTGAAGATCTGAGAACCAATCTCATAATGACGGTTCGAAATCAAGATTGGATCAAAGTTAAATTGAGGAGACAAAATCTGATCTTGCTGATATGAAGGTTCAAGTTGAAAAGATTGAAAAACAAAAAGTGGTTACAAACAAGTCTCTTGAGACATGCTTCAAAAATTTGAACACTGAAAAAACTTCGGTGAACAACAAGAGCACCACTAAAGATTAATTTATATGCTGTAATACTTATTCCAGAAAAATAGACTTCAGTTTTTGATTTCTTTCAATAATTGTAAAGTCTATTATGAATAAAACTATCTTATAATGAATAAAATTATTATTTTATAATTTTTCTTGTGATAGTTTTTGATTACATATCCTGTGCTTGAATACTTTATTTTATTGATATGTATGTTTATGGGATGTTTGATTTCGGTTTTATTACCTTGATGTTCGATTTCATAATTTGTGAACCCTTATGGTTTGGGTGACTTTTTGATTTAGCGGGATTAAGTTCTAGCCCATGTTGGTAGGCTTTATCAAAGGATCATGAGGGGTTCCTGTAGAAACAATATGTGAAAAAGCCACAATATGTTGAATCTTTTGGTTTAACATAAAAGCATATGTGTTTCGAGGTTTCAACTTTTGCATCGCATAGTTAAAACCGTTTTTCAACCTTTCTCTGGTAAAGGTTGCTCTTTGTTATTATTCTTTTGTTTTGGCGGGAGGATGAAAACTTTAGTGGGGGAGAGTTCTAAGTGAACTTGCGCTTAATGACATATCTTAAGGGGAGAAGAGGATGTGGAATTTGAGTTAACAATCTTGTTAGTTAATTGTTTTCATGTTTAAGAAAAGCATGATTTTATTTCATATCCTTATTGCTTTTGCTTAACAAAATTTCGGTACAATTGATGTTGATTCCATTATTTGTGTGTGGATGTTTGATTGTGATTCAATTGTTTCCGGTTAAGAAAAAATATTGTTATCTTTCGTTATTGTTTGGTATCAATTGTTTAGGTTTACAAAATTTCGGTGCAGTTGCGGTGCTATAATGTCTATGTTTGTTACAATTGCTTCCGGTTAAGATAAATGATTATGCAAGTTGATTTATTTGGTTTGTATGGATTTTTTTATGGCTTAACAAAAGTGTTTCGGGATCATCTGTTTAGTCCAAGTGATTTCCGGATAAGAGAAACTAAGTTTTTGGGATCTTAGTTAGACTTATCAAATGTGAAGGTTTCGATTTTTCAAGTCCAACCGGATGCCTTAACAGTAATTACTAGTTAACTAACCTAGTATTTCTCTTGTTTAAAAGTGAAAGGTCTAAGTTATTTTTGAGAATAATTAGAGCATGATGAGAAAAATAAAGTTAATTCTGATTTTTATTTTGGTCTTATCGAACAAGCGATTGTATTTGTACAATCGGTTTAGCAAAAGAACTAAGGTGCTTAGTCGATTTTTTATGTGCTAAACTATTAGGGAAAATTTCTTTGGGAAATTGTTTCCTAAATAACATGTTAAAACCAAATTACTTGTAATTTCGGTTTTGATATTGGTTATCTAAAAAGGTGTGTAAAACCCTCATGCTCAACTCTTATAGGTTTGCAAATTCTCTTTGTGAGATTTGTATCTCCTTTATTTTTTCGTTTCTTTGTCATTTTGTGACAAAAAGGTGGAGAAATATATGGAGTAAACAAGTGATATTGACTTGTTGTGAGTTGGTATCACTAAGGGAAAGGACATTTGTGCTAAAATGTTTATTCTAACGAAAACAGTGAAAGCATAGACTAAGGGGGAGTCACATACCATATGATATGTAGTTATGAGGAACTACATGAAAATAACAAAGACGTGCGGATTGAAAATCTACCTATCTTACCTTTAGGGGGAGTATTGGCTTTGTTATTATAATGTCAGCAGCGGCATTTAAGGATTGAATTTAATGCAGGTTTTGTGTTGTTGAACTTGGAATCAAGCGTATATGTATAACGAATTTTTGTAATTTATTTATCCATATGATGTAAGAGTTTTGTCACTAAAATTGACAAAGGGGGAGATTGTTAGAGCATAGCTTGGTTGAACCCACCAAGAGTTGGTATGTCAAGTTTGGTTGTCATATTTTAGTGAACCAAAACTCATTTAAAGAGTCGCTTGATTATATACTAGAGTCAACTTCGTATAGGTTAGCTTGAAAGTGTTAGGATATGAGACTTACAAGTATTAAATGAAGACTTGAAGAATATGAAGAAGTATGGAGCTACAACGACAACATCATCCTTCCTCTTGAGGTTAGTAATATTTGACTTGAAATGTTTCATTCCCTCACGTATCTTTCAAGTCATGCAAATTGAAAACATAACTGCGAAGATGTGTATGATACTCTAGTTAGACATAGTATTAAAGAATACAGTACAAGGTTTATTGCTTAACCATTAAACTTTGTATATAAGACATCGACATGATCATATGAATGCTATTGTGATTATGTATGGGAATGAGTGAATATTTCATCCTAGGAAACAATGTTTTACATTCGTTTAAAGGAAGTAAGTTCATAAACTCGTTGTGAATCGAAAGGGAAATCTCTAGGCTTATTGGTATTGTTATTCATTACAAATCTATTTTCCAATATGTGTGTTCAATATAACCGCTCATAAACTTGTTTACGTATCTTGGTAAAACTATTCACAAGGCCTGACTTATGTATTGGTATGCCTTTTATTAGTGAAACCGATCTTAAGTAATCACTCAAGATGGTATGATCGATGCCTTGTAAATAGCAACTTTTATCTAGTCATTGGGGAACCGATCCTAGTAAGAGGTGCAACAAATTTACAAGAGCGAATGGATCCTTGTACGAGGTACAATACGTTTTAGTAGATGGGTGAACCGATCTTATGAACATGTGCAACAAGTTTGTAGTTTTGGGAGAACCGATCCTATGGACATGTGCAACCGAATACAGGTAGTTACCATAAGTTTTAGGGAACCGATCCTGGTACCTAGTCAACCGAATTTTGGTAACTAGCGTGACTATGCACAATACTCACATGGAGGTAGAACCGAACTTGTTTTGGTAGAACCGTGAAACCCATAATTGGTGATTTTATAGGATAATCAATCACATAGTTCTTGGAATCCATACGAACCAATTATAAACTTGTTTGGAAGTGTGGCAAATTGTCTCCAATATTGTAAGTATGAAAAAGGACTTGCAAAGTAAAGATGTCGACATACTTTGAACATGTACAATAACTCTTATCATTAATTGTTCAAAGATATTCTTTAATAGCTAAAGGAGAATCCCAGGATCGAAATAAATTGAGAATCTTTTAGTTAAGGTTTCTTAGTTTTTAGATGCTATTTAATTTCCAGCAATTAAATGCATATCTTTAGAAAATAATAATTAGTAATGTGCATTTACTGATTATAGATTTTTTTATTGGGATTTCGGTCAATATTTGGACAACGCATTTCCAGGAGTTATGAAAACCGATTTTGTGTTTATTGCATATCTTTGAGAATATTCGGTTTTGGAAATAAGATTCACTCAAACTAGATCGAAGTTTCGACGTGGATCTTTAGACTGTTTTGTTAGAGCACTGCTCGGTCGAACTTGCATGCGTTGCTATCTCAAACATGTTTGTCAATGTTAGTGATAAAAACTATAAGTCTTGATTTCTAGTCTACTATAGCTAAGTCTCAGACTAGGATAGAAAGTGTAGTTGATCTCAAGAACTCCATGGAGATCATCATGCAAGATGAAAAACTACTCAAGGAACTGGTAGAACTTCATCGACTAAAAAGGTATGTGGAGACTTGAACTTATCTATCACTCAAAAGTCTATCTACTCTACCTCCTATCTTGAGACAAAAGTCGTTTTGCTACATAGACTTTGATTATACACATTTGCTATTTTGAGCCGAGTTTATCTCGCTTATCTATTTCTTGAAATATGTGTTGGTAAGCTTTCGCTTTGGCCAAGTTCATCTTTACCTAGTGACAAAAGTCATGTTATATTTCAATCACTTTGAAAATGGCTTTGACGAAAAATAGTTTGTGATAACAACTATATAACGTCCTCTACAAATGTTTCAATGATTGAAATGAGAGTTTAGATTAGATAACCATTGTTGAATGTAAGCATTGTGTGGCAACACATATATGTATAAGTCCTTATTCCTTGAACCAAAGTATGCGTACTTTGTTGATCAGGAAAACATGAACAAGAGATGTGAACTCAGTCCGCGAACTGGCGGAGGTTCTCATCCCGAGAATTTCTGCTGGAGTTTGTGAACTCCATCCGGGAACTTAAGTCCGCGAACCCAGTCCACGAACTTGAGTAGGTTATGTCTAAAATCGATGTTTAGTGAACTTATATTTATAAACTAAGGAATGCAATTGCAAACCGTGGCTATAGAGTTCATGAACCGATTCATGTGAATCAAATCGTTTTTGCTTCGATTGTGTCTTGTATAGTTATATAAGATTTATACAATTGAACAAATCTCTAACTAGTTCATTTGAGTCATTTGAACTAGTTATGGTGAAGAAGAATATGGTTGATATGAAAGTGCTCATATGGCTAACCATTTGGTTAACTACTGTTGAACTAACAAATGTACATGTTTGGGTACGGTTACACAAACCTAAAATCGTGCATTTCATTTGTGTGTAACAAGCAAAGTTTTCAATCCAACGGTTGAAAGATATTAGCTTGAATCTAATAAGGTTTTCATCTAACGGTGAATGTTGAATGATTTGTTACTAAGCTAACATTGATTGAAAACCCTGATTTGAAATACTATATAAGGGAGAACTCTAGAAACTGGGAAACCCAACCCCCACACCTCCTGTGTGATACTAGTTGTATAAGCTAGAGTCGATTCTCTTTTAACCTTAGGTTTCTTCTCGAGACCCTATAGGTTAACGACTTGAAGACTTCATTGGGATTGTGAAGCCAGACCGATACTACTTTCTTGTAGTTGTGTGATCTGACCTTGATGATTCTATCGTGTTGAGTACAATCGTAACGATTGGCTTGAGATTGTTATCTCCGATAGGCAAGATATAAAAGTAGTCACAAACATCTTCGTCTCATCGTTTGTGATTCCACAATATCTTCTTTCGCCGCGTCGATTAAGATTATTGTGAGGTGATTGATAATACAGTGTTGTTCTTCGGGAATATAAGTCTGGTTTATCAATTGGTTCCTGTTCACCTTGAATTATCAAAAGACGAAACAAAACTCGTAGGTATTTATGTGGGAAACAGATTTATCTATTACCGTAAACTTTTCTGTGTGATACAGATTTGTTTATTAAAGTCTTCGACTTTGGGTCGTAGAAACTCTTAGTTGTGGGTGATATCAGCTAAGGGAATCAAGTGTGTAGCATCCTGCTGGGATCAGAGATGTAGGAGCATAACTGTACCTTGGATCAGTGTGAGATTGATTGGGGTTCAACTACAGTCCAGACTGAAGTTTGTTTATAGTAAGCTAGTGTCTGTAGTGGCTTAATACAATGTGTGTTCAATCTGGACTAGGTCCCAAGGTTTTTCTGCATTTGCGGTTTCCTCATTAACAAAACTTCTAGTGTCAGAGTTATTTCTTTTCCCCATTATATTTTGTTATATAATTGAAATGTCACAGGTTGTGCGTTTGAATCAATCAATTGGGAAATCCGACCTTTGGTTGTTGATTGAAATTGATTGATCTTTGAACATTGGTCTTTGGTACCGTTCAAGTGATTTCTCTTGTATTCAATTATACTCGAAGATTTCTATTTGCTTGAGTAAGAATTGAATCGAGAAAGAGAGATATAACTCTTTGATATACTTTATTAAGATTGAGTCTAGTTGATTCTATTGAAAATACATTGGAGTTTGTCCATACAGATTTCTAATCGAAATATTGGGTGTGGTTGTTGTACCCCCGCTTTTTCATGTTTGTAGATCTAAAGACGTCTTGTGATAATCCAACGTTAACAGACTCTGTTCTATGTGTGATTGATCACAAGAGATTCAAGTTGATTGTGTGCAGGTGCTGATTGAAGATTAAAGAACATTTGAAGACAAGAAGACTTTTTGGGTTCATAATCTTTGGTGTGCACAATACTTGTTTCTGCTGGAAAGGGATCCAACTATAATTGTTTTATCTTTGTGATAGATTGGATTGATTAATTGAGTAGATCGACATCAATACACTTCTTTGTGATTAATAATATTGATTGCATAATATAACAATTACTTCGGTTGTTGTTGAGAGATTTATCTAAGGACCCGACAAAGGAGTTTATTGGTTAAACGGAAGAGCCTTTTTCAAGTCATATCACGTTGTTTGAAAAGAGTTGTTACCAAACAGATTTGTTGTTCCTTTACTGTTTGGAATACGAACCAAAGGAATTGTTCCAAGTGAGTGACTTATTTACAAGTTGGAGGCGCAGGGATACTGAGGGAACTAGGTGAACTATAGGTTTAGTTGCTTGGTCTCAACTATACGAAGTTGGTTTGATTTTGTATAGCGTCTTAATTTGAGAGTATTCAATTCTGGACTAGGTCCCGGAGTTTTTCTGTATCTACGGTTTCCTCGTTAACAAAATCTTGTTGTGTCTTTTACTTTTCTATTTATGCAATTATAAATATTTTATTATAATTAGAAGTAAAATACACAAACGTTAATTCCTATTTTACTTGATAGAAAATCCCTAGAGTTTGGTTAAGTCCGAACCTATTATCAAGTAAACATACTTCATTGTTGTATTGTCTCGATCTTGTATCCATAGACGATCATACAAAGTGTGAACCGATTAGTTGTATTGTCTCGACTAAGTCCATAGAAAATCACTTTCGAAAAAGGACTTATAGGTGGAAAAGTTTTAGATTGAGGTATATTTGGGTACCCTTGTCTTTTCAAATGTTGATCGCACTGTTTAGTATGTGAACCCACCAAGCTACAAAATAAGTTACCAAGAGAACGGTTTACCACCTCTGTCTTCCCATCCGTTTGGGGATGGTAAGCGCTCCCGAAATTCAAATATATATGCAACAGTTTCCACAAACATCTTCAGAATAACTCAGAAACTTAGAATCACGGTCCGACACAACAGATTCAGGAAGGCTTTAAGGCGATAAACATTTCTGAAAATAAAAGAGCCACATTTACTGCATCTGTAGTATTTAGCAATCTACGAAATGAGCCATCTTTGAGAATATGTTAACAATTACAAAAAGAAATCCATTCCTTGTGGAGTGTGAGGAAAACCCACAACAAAATCCATGCTAATATTAGTCCACGGCTTGGATGGAATGGGTAAAGGCATGTAGAAACCAGTATTAGTAGCTGACCCCTTGGATACTTGCCAGATGTGACAACGAGCTACATAATGTTGTACTTATTTGAACATTCTTAGCCAAAAAAAAAGTAAGCCGAAATCAGCTAAAAGGTTTTACCGCGACCGAAATGGCCCTCACCATGTAGTTCTTGAATGATTTTAAGACACCAAATACAGTCAGGTACACATAATTGACAACCCTTGAAAAGGAAACCATCAAGAAGGAAAACCTTGAAACGTTTGCCCGCTTCGATAGCGTCCAAAACAGGAGAAAATATGGATTGTCCCGGTATAATTCAATGAAAGAATCAAACCCCAGTATATGACTGCGAAGAGAGGTCAATAAACATCGACGACGACTTATACCATCAGCCACACGGTTTTGAACGCCAACTTTATATGTTTAAGCATAAAAGAAAAATCATGCGTATAATTTGACCACTTAACCTGACGAGCATTCATTTTCTCTTGATTGCCAGTATATTTTAGAGCATCATGATCTATAAAAAAAACAAACTCCGAATGGATCAAATAATGGCTCTAGTGCTTGAGTATTTGTATGATAACATAAAATTCCAACTCATAAGTGTTATAGTTACCGAAAAATCGGGGGTCTAACAACCACATCCAATATTTCTCTTAGCAATCTGTATGGACAAACTCTAATACACTTTCTAGAGAATCAACTAGACAGTCAGACTCAATCTAGATAAAAGTACATCAAAGAGTTTAAATCTTACTCAAGCATACTGCGAGTCTCAATTTAAATACAAGAGAGATAAACTTGGATGGTACCAAAGACCAATATCCAAGTGTCAATAAATTTAAATCAACAACCAAAAGGTCGGATATTCTAATTGATTGAACAACGCATAACCTGTGATATTTCAATTATATAACAAAATATAATGCGGAAAAGAAATAACACAGACACCAGAATTTTGTTAACGAGGAAACCGCAAATGCAAAAAAACCCCGGGACCTAGTCCAGATTGAACACACACTATATTAAGCCGCTACAGACACTAGCCTACTCCAAACTAACTTCGGTCTGGACTGTAGTTGAACCCCAACCAATCTCACACTGATCCAAGGTACAATTATGCTTCTACGTCTCTGATCCCAGCAGGATGCTACATACTTGTTTCCCTTAGCTAATCCCACCCACAACCAAGAGTTGCTACGACCCAAAGTCGAAGACTTTAATAAACAAATTTGTATCACGCAGAAAAGTCTATGATAATAGATAAATCCGTCTCCCACGAATATACCTAATAGTTTTGTTCCGTCTTTTGATAAATCAAGTGAACATGAACCAATTGATAATCCAGACTTATATTCCCGAAGAATAGCCTAATATTATCAATCACCTCATAATAGTCTTAATTGACGCAGCGAAAAAGATAGTGTGGAACCACAAACGATGAGACAGAAATGTTTGTGATTTCTTTTTATCTTGCCTATCGGAGATAGAAATCTCAATCCAATTATTACAATTGTACTCATATGATAGAAACAACAAGATCAGATCACACAACTACAAGAAAAGTAGTAACGGTCTGGATTCACAATCCCAATGAAGTCTTTAAGTCGGTAACCTGGTTTAAAAGAATAAACCAAAGGTTAAAGGAGAATCGACTCTAGATTAGCACAACTAGTATCACACAAAATGTGTGGGGATTAGGTTTCCCAGTTGATAGAGTTCTCCCTTATATAGTCTTTCAAATCAAGGATTGCAATCAATGTTAGCTTGGTAACAAAGCATTCAATATTCACCGTTAGATGAAAACCTGATTTAGATTCAAGCTAATATTTATCAACCGTTAGATCGAAAACATAGCTTATTATACACAAATGAAATGCACGTTCCTGGTCTTGTGTAACCGTACCCAAACTTGTACATTAGTTGGTTCAACAATATTTAACCAAATGGTTATCCATATGATCACTTTCATATCTACCATATTCTTCTTCACCATAACTAGTTCAAATGACTCAAATGAACTAGATAGAGATTTGTTCAATTGCAAGGAAATATTATGTACTACACAAGACACAATTGAAGCAAAAACGATTTGATTCACACGAATCGGTTCATGAACTCTATAGCCACGGTTTGCAATTGCATTCCTTAGTTTATAAATATAAGTTCACTAAACATCATTTTAGACATAACCTACTCAAGTTCGCGGACTGGGTTCGCGGACTTAAGTTCCCGGATGGAGTTCACAAACTCTAGCAGAAATTCTCGGATTTGAGAACTTCGCCAATTAGCAGACTGGGTTCGCAGACTGAGTTCGCGGACTTAGCTCACGCACTTCTCCGGTTCACTTGATCAACCAAGTTCGCAAACTTCGGTTCAAGCAATAAGGACTTATACATATATGTTTTTCCACAATAATGCTTATATCCTCCAAATGGTTATATAGTCTAAACTCTCATTTCAATCATTGAAACATTCTCAGAGAACGTTATATAATTGTTATTCACAAACCATTTTTCGTCAGAGAAATTTTCAAAGTGGTTGAAACATAACATGACTTTCGTCACTAGGTAAAGATGAATTTGGCTAAAGAGGAAGATTTACCAACACATATTTCGAGAAAAAGATAGGCGAGATAAACTCGGCTCGAAATACTAAATGGGTATAATCTAAGTCTATATAGCAAAACGAATTTTGTCTCAAGATAGGATATAAATATACTTTTGAGTGATAGATAAGTTCAACTCTCCACATACCTTTTAGTCGATGAAGATCCACCAGTTCCTTGAGTAGTCCTTCGTCTTGTATGATGATTGCCATGGAGTTCTTGAGCTCAACTACACTTTATATCCTTGTCCGAGACCTTAGATATAGTAGACTAGAAATCAAGACTTATATTTTTGATCACTAACATTGACAAACATGCTTGAGATAGCAACGCATCCGAGTTCGACCGATCAATTCTCTAACAATATCCCGCTTTGTCAATTTTAGTGACAAAACTATAAGGAATACAAAAAATATATATAAATAAACTTTTGTATCTCCTATTCTACATGCCTAATCTTCAACATTACTTGAAATCTTCGTCACTCCCAAGTACTCCAATGATCCCAAAGGTTGTAAGTTTAGCATCATCATTATTGAAAATCCGTAGCTATAACAACGAGAAAACAAAAGTTCACAACCATTTTTATACAGTGTTACATAGCGTCAAAGTTCAATTGTATCACAACTTTAACAACAATACTATGGTGATATGTCACTCCCTCTTACTCAATACTCCATCTCACATGGAAACCACTCCCCCTTACATAATGATCCGAAAACCATATGTATTTGTAGTGTGAACTACATATTAATTTTCCTCCTTTTTGTCAATAAAATTAGCAAAGGTACAAGAACAGGATCCTAATAAAATTTCTGAAAGAGACATTTCATGACCAAAAGAAAGCATATATCATCTTATTTAGATGCAATCATAAAGACGAAGATAAATGCATTCATCAAGGAGTTTATTAAGATACAAGATAACCCTAAAATATTCCACAGCCGCACTCCCCACAAAGATTTGGCAATTAAGCACAAGTTCAAAAGAACTCTCCCCCATAATATGTCATTTCCGAAAGAACAACAAGAGCGACCTTGATTTCAAAAATAAAAGAAGGATTTCTTTGGACATAACATACTAAACAACCTGACAGAAAAATCAACCTATGTAAACAAATGCAAACCTGAAGCAAACACTTACTGGAGTTCCAACTCAATTGCCCAAAAGATCGAGATAAGCACAGGGGAAAGAGTCATGGAAACAACTAATGAACCAGAACAACACCAATAGACTGCCTCAAGTGTTGAAACATAGTAGTGTCTATTGGTTTGGTGAGAATGTCAGCCAATTGTTGTTCGGAAGGCACAAATTCCATATTTATGATACCATTCTCATAGAGATCTCGAATAAAATGGTACCTTATGTCAATGTTCTTTGTTCTTGAGTGCTCAACGGGATTTTCAGTGATTCGAATCGCGCTAGAGTTATCACGAAAGATCTTCATTATTCCAGTATCAACTCCATAGTCATCCAGCATTCGTTTCATCCATAGAAGTTGAGCACAACATGACCCAGCAACAATATACTATGCTTCGCATGTAGACAAGGTTTGTGAATTTTGTTTCTTACTATGCCAAGCCACAAGATTCAGTCCTACATAGTAGAATCCCCCTGATGTACTTTTTCTGTCTTCTACACATCCTGCCCAATCAACATATGAATAGGCAGAAAGGTCAGTGTTAGTATCAAAAGTGTAGGAAAGACCATACCCGACAGTGTAATTGACATATCGTATGATCCTCTTTGCAGCTGCAAGATGAGATTCCTTTGGATTAGCCTGAAATCTAGCACAACAACCAACACTAAAAGAAATATCAGGTCTAGTAGTTGTAAGATGTAAAAGGCTACCAATAATAGATCAATACAATTTTTGATCTACTTTTACTCCTTTCTCATCTCTATGCAGTTTACCAGTAGTGGGCATAGGTGTCAGTTTTGGAGAAGACTTATCCAGGCCGAATCTTATCACAATATCCCTTGCATACTTTTCCTGGGATAAGTAAATTCCATGCTTATGTTGTTGAATTTGCAATCCTAAGAAGAACTTTAATTCACCAACATTGCTCATTACAAATTCTTTAGAAAGTGAGACTTGGAAATCCTTTGAAAGTTTCTCAGAAGTTGATCCATAGATAATATCATCTACATATACTTGAGCAATGACAACATCTTTCCCACTCCATTTGGTAAACAAGGTTTTATCAGCTCCGCCTCTTGAAAAACCTTTCCTAATAAGAGAAGTGGTAAGTTTTTCAAACCAGGCTCTAGGTGCTTGTTTTAACCCATATAATGCCTTTTTGAGCTTAAGGACATGATCTGGGAAATCAAGGTTTTCAAATCCTTTAGGTTGAGAAACATAAACTTCCTCCTTTAAGATTCCGTTTAGGAACGCGAATTTAATATCCATTTGGAAAAGTTTGACCTTGAGAAAACAAGCATGAGCTAATAAAAGTCTAATGGACTCAAGGCGTGCCACATGAGCAAAGGTTTCGTCAAAGTAGATACCTTTAATTTGTGAGTATCCTTGAGCGACAAGTCTGGCTTTATTTCTGACAATTGTGCAAAATTCATCAGACTTGTTCTTGAATATCCATTTCATACCAACAATATTAATATTGGAGGGACAAAGTACAATTTCCCATACGTCTTATCTCTGAAACTGATTTAAATCTTCATGCATTGCATTCTCCCAGAAGGGATTGCTAAGAGCTTTATCAATATTTCTTGGCTCTACTTGTGACAGATAACAACCAAAATTGCACATATTTTGAAGTTGTCCTCTAGTTTTAGCTGTAGAATATCTTCCTCTAATAATACTGTTGGGATCATGATTTCTTTGAACCCAGAGGTGTCGTGGAGGGACACGTTCTTGTTCGTCAGGAGTAGCCTGATCAGTGCTATTCTCCTCCTCACTAGAAATATCAGGATCAGTAACAGTTGGGATGACTTCAACTGAATCTGGTATTTCTTTGACTTTCTCAATTGTATCGGTTGGAGGCAATTCAGCGGGAGGTTTATCACGATGAAAGTTACTAATATCATCAATGATAACATTATCAGACTCCATCATGACCTGGGTTCTGAGAATAAATACTCGGAAACCACGACTATCAGAAGCATATCCAAGGAGGATACCTTCATCATTTTTGGTATCAAATTTCCCTCTCTGTTCTCGATATTTTAGAATGTAGCACTTACTACCAAACACTCTAAGATAGTGCAAGTTGGGTTTTCTACCGTACCATAACTCATAAGGAGTATTGAGGGTCTTAGACCGTAAGTAGACACGGTTGATCAAATAGCATGTTGTAAATACAACTTCACCTTAAAGGTAAGTTTTTGTTATAGATCATTACCCTGGCCATTTCTTGAATGTTTCTGTTTTTTATTTCTGCAACTCCATTAGCTTGAGGAGTAATGGGTGGAGAATATTGTTGAATAATTCCCAGTTCGTCACAAAATTCAAACACCTTGGTGTCCTTGAATTTAGTTCCACGGTCGCTTCTAATCTTCTTTAGTTTGCGACCTTGTTCGTTCTGGATTCTATTAACAATAATCTTGAATTCATCAAGGGTTTCATTCTTATGAGATAGGAATGCAACCCAAGTGAACCTGGTGTAATCATCTACCATAACCAAAGCATACTTCTTACCAGCAACCGTGGGTTGTTGAATTGGTCCGAAGAGATCCATATGAATTAAATCAAGTGGAGCTTTAATGAGAATATCTCGGGATGATTTATTGTGAACTTTTGTTTGTTTTCCCTTTTGACAGGCACCACATACACCTTCAATCTTTGCATTGATTTTGGGAACGCCTCTAACAAGTTGTTTGTTAATGATCTTAGTTAGAAGACGATAGTTGATGTGACCAAAACGCTTATGCAAAGATGTGTAGATTCCACTTTAGTCAAATTGCAAAAATTGCTGAACTGAGTATCCAGAAGATAACAGTTATGTTTGCCACGAATTCCCTGAAAAATTACTTTCCCAGTTTTGTCTACAGTGTCACATCCATTTGCACTAAAGACAACTCGATGGCCTTTGTAACAAATTTGACTAATATAATGAAGATTTGCAGTCATACCTTTTACATAGACTACATCATGAATTTCAGGTATGCCTGGTAATTTGATCGTTCCCTTCTTTCTTATGTAGCAACAACTCCCATATCCGAATGTTACTGGTCCGCCTTCATAGTCATCTGAAGAAATAAACCAAGTGAGATCACCTGTCATATGTCTGCCACATCCACTGTCAAGAAACCATTGAAAGGGTGATGTTGATTATAAAGCAAAAGCTCCCATGCTATTAGTACTATTCTGTTTAGAATTTACAGATAGTTTTGTGTGTCTTTTTAGAGATGCAACGAGTTGTTTAGTTTTGTTGTGAAGATTACTTGCAACTTTTAATCTCTTTTGAAAAGACACACAAACATGTTGAAAGTGAATAGAGGAATCACATGGGCCAAAACCTTTTAGTTTGATAGAGTAGCTCTGATTCATATCAGTTGTCACAACATTTATTCGTTGTTTATCACCTGATATATGATCATTCTTCAGAGAAGAACATCTGGAGTTACTCACATCCAATAAGGGATTTATAATGGGTTTCAAATCCTTAAGTATTGCAATTTCCGCAACAAGATCAGAATTGATCCGGATTTGTTCATCCAACCTTTTATGGAGAATAACCAGTTTATCAGAACATCTTCTACGATTGGTTTTTAAACCTAGTGAAGTGTTACAAGAGACTTTATCGTCCATAGAGTCAGATCGCTACAAACACAGACTTGTAAGGTCTTAAACGTGTTTGCCTGCTCTGATACCAATTGAAAAAGTGGGGGTCTAACAACCACACCCAATATTTCGCTTAGTAATATGTATGGACAAACTCCAATATACTTTTCGGAGAATCAACTAGACGGTCAGACTCAATCTAGATAAAAGTACATCAAAGAGTTTAAATCTCTATCTCTCGATTTGAATCTAACTCAAGCATACTGCGAGTCTCAATTTAAATACAAGATAGATAAACTTGGATGGTACCAAAGACCAATATCCAAGTGTCAATCAATTTAAATCAACAACCAAAAGGTCGGATATTCTAATTGATTGAAAAACGCACAACCTGTGATATTTCAATTATATAAAAAAATATAATGCGGAAAAGAAATAACACAGACACCAGAATTTTGTTAACAAGGAAACCGCAAATGCAGAAAAACCCTGGGACCTAGTACAGATTGAACACACACTGTATTAAGCCGCTACAGACACTAGCCTACTCCAAACTAACTTCGGTCTGGACTGTAGTTGAACCCCAACCAATCTCACACGGATCCAAGGTACAATTATGCTCTTACGTCTCTGATCATAGCAGGATGCTACGTACTTGATTTTCTTAGCTGATCTCACCCACAACCAAGAGTTGCTACGACCCAAAGTAGAAGACTTTAATAAACAAATCTGTATCACACAGAAAAGTCTATGATAATAGATAAATCCGTCTCCCACGAATATACCTACGAGTTTTGTTCCGTATTTTGATAAATCAAGGTGAACAGGAACCAATTGATAATCGGAACATATATTCCCGAAGAATAGCCTAGTATTATCAATCACCTCACAATAGTCTTAATCGACGTAGCGAAAAAAGATATTGTGGAATTACAAACGATGAGACAAAGATGTTTGTCATTACTTTTTATCTTACCTATAGGAGATAGAAATCTCAAGCCAATTATTACAATTGTACTCGTACGATAGAAATACCAAGATTAGATCACACAACTGTAAGAAAAGTAGTATCGGTCTGGCTTCACAATCCCAATGAAGTCTTTAAGTCATTAACCTGGTTTAGAAGAAGAAACCAAAGGTTAAAGGAGAATCGACTCTATCTTAGCACAACTAGTATCACACAGAATGTGTGGGTATTAGGTTTCCCAGTTGCTAGAGTTCTCCCTTATGTAGTCTTCCAAATCAGGGTTTGCAATCAATGTTATCTTGGTAACAAAGTATTTAATATTCACCGTTAGATGAAAACCTGATTTAGATTCAATCTAATATTTATCAACCGTTAGATCGAAAACATAACTTGTTATACACAAATGAAATGCACGTTCCTTGGCTTGTGTAACCGTACCCAAACTTGTATATTAGTTGGTTCAACAATAGTTAACCAAATGGTTAGCTATATGATCACTTTCATGTCAACCATATTTTTCTTCACCATAACTAGTTCAAATGACTCAAATGAACTAGTTAGAGAGTTTTTCAATTGCAAGAAAATCTTATGTACTACACAAGACACAATTGAAGCAAAAACGATTTGATTCACATGAATCGATTCTTGAACTCTATATCCACGATTTGCAATTGCATTCCTTAGTTTATAAAGATAAGTTCACTAAACATCATTTTTAGACATAACCTACTCAAGTTCGCGGACTGGGTTCACGGACTTAAGTTCTCGGATGGAGTTCACATACTCTAGCAGAAATTCTCGGGTTTGAGAACTTCGCCAATTCACGGACTGGGTTCGCGGACTTAGCTCACGCACTTCTCTGGTTCACTTGATCAACAAAGTTCGCAAACTTAGGTTCAAGCAATAAGGACTTATACATATATGTGTTTCCACAATAATGCTTATATCCTCCAAATGGTTATATAGTCTAAACTCTCATTTAAGTCATTGAAACATTCTCAGAGAACGTTATATAGTTGTTATTCACAAACCATTTTTCGTCATAGAAATTTTCAAAGTGATTGAAACATAACATGACTTTCGTCACTAGGTAAAGATGAACTTGGCTAAAGCGAAATCTTTACCAACACATATTTCGAGAAATAGATGGGCGAGATGAACTCGGCTCGAAATACCAAATGTGTATAATCTAAGTCTATATAGTAAAATGACTTTTGTCTCAAGATAAGAGATAAATAGAATTTTGAGTGATAGATAAGTTCAAGTCTCCACATACCTTTTAGTCGATGAAGATCCACCAGTTCCTTGAGTAGTCCTTCGTCTTGTATGATGATTGCCATGGAGTTCTTGAGCTCAACTACACTTTATATCCTAGTCCGAGACCTTACATATAATATACTAGAAATCAAGACTTATAGTTTTGATCACTAACATTGACAAACATGCTTGAGATAGCAATGCATGCGAGTTCGACCGAGCAATGCGCTAACAGTTACGTTTAGCTCCATTCAATTTCTCACTAAAAAACGCAACTGGTTTTCCCGTTTGACTTAACACAGGACCAATACCCACCTTGGAAGCGTCATTATGAACCTCAAATGGTAATGAAAAATTGGGTAAGGATAAGATAGGGGCAGAGCACAATTTTTCCTTAAGCAATTCAAAACTTGCAGTAGCGGAGTCTGTCCAAGAAAACCATTCTTCGTAGAATCGGTGATTGCAGCTGCAACAATGGTACTAAAATGGGGAATAAATCTTCTATAAAAAGAGGCAAACCCGTGAAAACTTCTGGCCTCATGTACTGTTTGAGAACACGGCCAAGTACGAACAACATCAACTTTAGAATCATCTACTGAAATACCATCCTTGGAGATGTCATATCTGAGAAACAATACGCGATCCGTACAAAACACACACTTCTTTATAGCAGCATAGAAATGTTGTTCCTGTAAGACTAATAATACTTCTCGGAGATGAGATAAATGAGAATCCAAGTTAGTACTATAAACCAGAATGTCATCGAAATAAACGATAACAAACTTACCCAAAAATGAAATCGAAAACCTGGTAACATATCTTACGACTAAGTTCAATTACTTATTTTGTCTATAATTAGAAAAATCACCATCCAGTGCTTACTGCGGAACATGACTGTCCCTCACTAAGAAGGGGACTTAATTTTTATGGTGGAATGACAAAGGCTAAAATCGTAAAATCATAATTTTTTATATTTCTGACCTAGCTTCACACACGTATATAAAATTCATGTTTTAGGGTTCAGGCTGAGCATACAAACCTCATGTCATGATCTCCGACTGAGCATAAAAACCTCTCAGAACACACATGAATATGCAGTCATTAAAGGCTCTCAACTGAGATTTCAGCATATTTCATCAACTGAGCAATTTCAGTATTCACATCTCATCACCTGGACGAATACGAATTTGATGGTATCCACTTCGCAAATCCAGTTTGCTACAAAAAGTGGAACCATACAAATGGTCTAATAAATCATCCAAACGAGGAATAGGAAAGCGATACTTAACCCTAATCTTATTAATAACATGACTATCCACACACATGCGCCAAGTACCATCTTTCTTAGGAATGAGTAAAGCTAGAAAAACACATGGACTTAGACTCTCCCTAATAAGACCCTTGTCCAATAGTTCCCCAATTTGACGTTGGAGTTCAGTATGCTCTTTAGGACTCATACGATAGTGCGGACGATTAGGAAGAACCGATCCTGGTACAAAATCAATTCAATGTTGGATAGTTCGAGAAGGAGGTAACCTGTCTGGAAGCTCTTCGGGAAAAATGTCTGAAAAATACGATAATAAACCTTGGACACATGGAGGAACCACCACATCAGTTGAATTTTCTCGAGAAAGGCCAGATAAATCTAACATTTCAGTCTCAAAATTACGCCAAGAAATTACATTTGAAGTGAAAGTAGATATAGTTTTTGGAACTGATTCTTTTGCAGGGACTAGAGTAATGTGTGTCGAATTAAAAGTGAATGTAAGTATTTTTTTTACCATCGTGATTCACGTCCCTATCATATTACCATGGTCGGCCTAACAACAGATGACAAGCATCCATTACCACGACATCACACCAAATACTATCTTCATACAAAGAACCAATGGAAAACTTCATCGTTTGGATATAGTTACATATGATCCTTTACTAAGCTAGTGGAGGGAATAAGGATGAGGATGATTTTCACTCAGAAGCTTCAACTTACGAAATGCTTCTTCCAACATGACATTTTCACAATTACCCGAGTCGATTACCATACGACAAATCTTACGATCAATGGTTCAAGTTATCCAGAATATATTATTTCCTAACCACGAAAGAATCATCATTTTCATCACCCTAGAAAATAAAGCTTGATATATTTAAAAATCAATGCAAATACTGAGAATATCTGTACATGCCATAAGCAACAACAGATTTCTTATTTCCTAACTAAAATATCCCAAGACAAACAAAAATATTACCAACTGACCATAAACGTTTGTTTCAGAAGTCCGTAAGAACTGTTTTGTCAAAGACAACGAGTACGCCGCTCCTTTTCCTCTAGGTATGTTTCTGCCATATTATGGACTACATCATTTAAGAAGTATAGTTTACATATTTGGATTTCAAAGATTCGACATAACACTAATTGATAACTTTTGGTTAGTTAGTGGGTTGAAATTTCAGGTTGATTTCATACCTCAAAGATTATGTTTAGTTACATGAGTTTAAGAAAATAGACATATGAAATTTGTTTCGTAGTTGAAAAGAACCAAAAGATCTATTCTAGTACCGATACCTTAAAAATAATCTTTATTAGGACCTCTCCCTTACCAAATATCACTAGTAGGACATATCCCATGCTTCCCTAGTAGGACCGATCCTTATGTTAACCAAAATAAACGTTTTCGGTTTGCATATTATCTTAGAGTTTGCATATCTATCAGAAATCTAGTTTGGTTAATATAGAAAGTTCATAAGATATCGACATAGTATTTGAACATGTACTAAAATCTTATTACTTAATATTCAAATATTTTCCTTGATACTCAAGCTGAGATTCCGAAACAGAAATTTTCTAAATATCTTTTTGATATTTGGAATTTACATGCTTTTCATATCTCAGTGGATAAGCATATATATCTTTGGTTTCCACATTAGTAAAGTATATGTTATATGCTAGCTAATATTAGTTATCATCCAAAAGAGATTTTGGTACACGAGTTGGATTACATATTTTAGGATTCGGTTTTTTCTTGTTATCCAAACTACCTTAGTTATTATAAACAATGAAGTTTGTAATTCTTACAAACTTATCCATTGAATACACTGAACTAACCGTTTGTGCGGGAAGCCCACTAAAGTATTCTTGTAAAACTCGTTCGAGAGGAGAGTATCATAATTAGGTGAAATCTCTTATGAGCGCTTCGTTCAAAGACTGCTGTGGGATCAAAGAAGCTCTAGTAGTAGCGTTGGTGGGAAACTAAAATTTGTATTGTTATGTTTGAAAAAGCGGGGGTACAACAACCACACCCAATATTACGATTAGCAATATATATGGACTAACTCCAATATACTTTCAAGAGAATCAACTAGACTCAATCTTAATAAAGTATATCAAAGAGTTATATCTCTTTTTGTCGATTCAATACTTACTCAAGCAAATAGAAATCTGCGTGTCTAATTGAATACAAGAGAAATCACTTGAACGATACCAAAGAACAATGTTCAAGTATCAATCAATTTCAATCAACAACCAAAAGTAGGATTTCCTAATTGATTGATTCAAATGCACAACCTGTGATATTTCAATTATATAACAAAATATAATGAGGAAAAGAAATAACACAGACACCAGAAGTTTTGTTAACGAGGAAACCGCAAATGAAGAAAAACCCCGGGACCTAATACAGATTGAACACACATTGTATTAAGCCGCTACAGACACTAGCCTACTACAAACTAACTTCGGTCTGGACTGTAGTTGAACCCCAATCAATCTTACACTGATCCAAGGTACAGTTATGCTCCTACATATCTGATCCCAGCAGGATGCCACACACTTGATTCCCTTAGCTGATCTCACCCAAAACTAAGAGTTTCTACGACCCAAAGTCGAAGACTTTAATAAAAAAATCTGTATCACACAGAAAAGTCTAAAGTAATAGATAAATATGTCTCCCACAGAAATATCTACGAGTTTTGTTCCGTCTTTTGATAAATCAAGGTGAACAGGAACCAATTGATAAACCAGACTTATATTCTCGAAGAAAAAATCAGTATTATCAATCACCTCACAATAATTTTAATCGATATTGTGGAATCACAAACGACGAGACAAAGATGTTTGTGATTACTTTTATATCTTTCCTATCGGAGATATCAATCTCAATCCAATCTTTACGATTGTACTCGTATGATAGAAACATCAAGATCAGATCACACAACTATGAGAAAGTAGTATCGGTCTGGGTTCACAATCCCAATGAAGTATTCAAGTCGTTAACCTACAGGGTATCGAAGAAACTTAAGTTTATAGGAGAATCGACTCTATATTATACAACTAGTATCATACATGAGGTGTGGGGAATAGGTTTCCCAGTTGCTAGAGTTCTCCCTTATATAGTCTTTCAAATCAGGGTTTGCAATCAATGTTATATTGGTAACAAAGCATTCAATATTCACCGTTAGATGAAAACCTGATTAGATTCAAGCTAATATCTTTCAACTGTTCGATCAAAAACTTAGCTTGTTACACACAAATGAAATGCACGTTTTAGGTTTGTGTAACCGTACCCAAACATGTATATTTTTTGGTTCAACAATAGTTAACCAAATGGTTAGCCATATGAGAACTTTCATATAAACCATATTCTTCTTCACCATAACTAGTTCAAGTGAATCAAATGAACTAGTTAGAGAGTTGTTCAATTGCTTAGATCTTATAAAAGTATACAAGACACAATTGAAATAAAAACGATTTGATTCACTCGAATCGATTCACGAACTTTATAGACACGGTTTGCAAATTGCATTCCTTAGTTTATATAAGTATAAGTTCACAAATAATCGTCTTTAGAAATAACCAACTCAAGTACGCGGACTAAGTTCGAGGACTTAAGTACCCGGAAGGAGTTTACAAACTCCAGCAGATTTTCTCGGGATGAGAACCTTCGACAGTTCTAGGACTCTTGTTCCGGTTTTCTTGATCAACAAAGTACGTATAATTTGGTTCAAGGAATAAGGACTTATACATATATGTGTTGCCACACAATGCTTATATCCAACATTGGTTATATAACCTAAACTCTCATTTCAATCATTGAAACATTCTTAGAGGACGTTATATAGTTGTTATTCATAAACCATTTTTCATCAAAGCAATTTTCAAGTGATTGAAACTTAACATGAGTTTCGTCACTAGGTAAAGATGAACTTGGCCAAAGAGAAAACTTACCAACACATATTTCGAGAAATAGATAAGCGAGATAAACTCGGCTCGAAATAGCAAATGTGTATAATCAAAGTCTATATAGCAAAATGACTTTTGTCTCAAGATAGGAGATAGATTAGATAGACTTTTGAGTGATAGATAAGTTCAAGTCTCCACATAACTTTTAGTCGATGAAGTTCCACCAGTTCCTTGAGTAGTTCTTCATCTTGTATGATGATCGCCATGGAGTTCTTGAGCTCAACTACACTTTCTATCCTAGTCCGATACTTAGCTATAGTATACTAGAAATCAAGAATTATAGTTTTGATCACTAACATTGGCAAACATGCTTGAGATAGCTACGCATGCGAGTTCGATCGAGAAGTGCTCTAACAATATTAGTTTTCGATTATTGATTTGATTGACTAAGGTTAAAGCTGAACCTTGATATTCACTAGTTTTTTTATTCGTGATATTTATGTTTTGATATGAGGTCACTCGAACCAGTTTAATGATCAATGATGTTAGATCGCATTTATTGCATCTGGATCTGAAGATATGACTTTTGATCATCCATTGTTAACAAACTTCATTTTGTGTATGATCGATCATAAGTGGAATTCTAGTTGTTTGTTCAGGTACTTTAAAGACTGGAGATTTAAGACTAAAAGATTCTTTTTGGTATTCTGATCTTTGTGATAATTTCGTGCACACTTGATTGACTAGGATCCGAAAAGCTTGTTTATCTCATATAAGCTTTTTAAGCTTGTTATATAGATCGAGAATCTATCTTTGTGTTCCTATTTGAGATTTACTTATATAGTTTGCTAACTAAGATTGGTTATTTCGGTAATCGTATCCAAAGTAGTTAATATCGCATATCGGTATCGTGTCGGCCGGGTCCGATACACCTACACAAAAGATTATATCGGTTTTAATTGGTGATACATCATTAAGACCTACAATTTTAAATATTTATAAATGTTGTAATCTAAAAATTTGATGCCATATGATGCATTAATTCTCAAGATCAAAAGCTTCACAATACAAATTCAATTACATTCCACCATCATTAAGAAAAATGAAATAGTTGTAAATTTGTTTACTGAATCTGATTGAGTTTTCAAGGGTATAAAGGATGAATATGATTAGGAGGAAGAGTATTGTTTGCAAATTTTCATATCTAAATAATTTACTCTATCAAATTATCCTTACCGATATTATCAGTATACTAGTGAACCCGATATATCGGTTTGTACCGTCCGATACAACTGATATTGACTACCTTGATCGTATGTTGGTTGATCTAACCGAACAAAAGAGTTTATATCGATTAAATGGAAGATCATTTATACTCAATTATATTTCTGATTAACATGTTGATCTTGGACATTGATAGAAGGGTTACTAAAACAGGTTAATCATTTACTTTTTCGGATCACAATCCAAAGGAATTGAGTTGTTGAAGTCTTCACAGTAGGTGAAGCGACTTGAGATAGAAAACT
Organism: Papaver somniferum; assembly: GCF_003573695.1. Classification (NCBI taxonomy): domain Eukaryota; kingdom Viridiplantae; phylum Streptophyta; class Magnoliopsida; order Ranunculales; family Papaveraceae; genus Papaver; species Papaver somniferum. The sequence continues at coordinate 12,449,500 of NW_020622934.1, forward strand.
CTATCTTAGGATACATGTGCGTAGATCAAATTGGTTGTGGGAGCATGGATACTGAATGAACTGAGTAACTTGGAGTTAGTTTACTTGGTCTCAACTATACGAAGTTGTAGTAGTCTTTATATAACTGCTTAATTTTGAGAGTATTCAAAACTGGACTAGATCCCGGAGTTTTTCTTCCTTGAAGTTTTCCTCGTTAATAAAATCTTATAGTGTTCCTTTACTTTATCTTCCGTATTATAATGGATATTATAGTTATAAGCATTGTACGTTAATCAACGCTTGGTTTGATCCCGATAGATTGGTTCATATTCGAACTCAATATATATAACAAGTGTACATCTTGTTTAAGTAATCTCATTGACGGTTCATGTTTGTATTAGATTACATATGGTGTGTCTTACATAGGTTGATATCAAAAATATTGTGGTGTACTTGGTACCCGCATCATTCAACTTGTGATTAAATTCCTCAAACGATTCTTCGTTAGCCTTACGAAGGTTTTCCGAATCAAAAATTAGGTTTTGAAGTCTTTCTTCCCTTTTTGGGGTATTCCATTCAAATACGGTCTCTAAGATATCCTAAGCTTTCTTTGATGTAGTGCAGTAGACACGTGATATTAAAAATATTTGTTATGGCATGGTTAATAACGTTCAACTCATCATAATTATGCTTTGAAGTACTAATTTTATTTGCACTATATTCGGTAATATCCTTAGCAGAAGTTGCATTTTTTATAATAGTTGTAAGAGCAGTATAACACTTGACTACTCGGACCCAAGTCTGGAAATCACGAGCTTGCAAGAAGGAATGCATATATATTTGGGTTTTTTAATAAAATTCCCATGTGGGGAAATAGGATTAAGAAAATGCTCAAATTTTTTCATTATATATTAAATGCCCATACTTTGACCTTCTTTGTCCCGTTTTCTTTTTTTTCTTTTTTAAAAAACGGCTAACAGTCGTTACAGGACAGGTGGCAAGAAATCAGATATAAAAAAAGACATTTACTCCCCCAAACTGTCTGAGTAGATCCGAGTTAGTCGGTACAGAGTAAGATCGAACCAAATCAATGTTATTGTAAGAGAGAAGATGCTCCATCTTCCCCGATATTACTTACCGAACCCATGCAATTCAAAGTACAAAATGGAATTAATTAAGACAAATCATTAAATATAAAGTTCTTTAATTAAATAAAAATGGAATGAATTAGGAAAATCATTAACACCTCTAAAATGTTTTGTTATATTTCCGGCTTAATTCCGATACCTAAATCATGAAACACAATCTTATACCAATACTTGCACTAATTTCTCCAAAAACAAGTCTCTGTCTTCACCAGCACTTGCACCACATGTAGTAGCACATAATAGATTGAAGAAGATAAGAGAGCACTCGAGAAAAAAAGGAAATATGATTCATGAGACGGGGGTTTCTAAACAAAAATCAAAATCCCCGATCTAATATCCTAACAAAAATCAAAATTCCCAATTCGTTAAATTATCACCACCATTGAATATGCTAATATGCAATAACACCGCCGCCACCGTTTTCAAATACTCATTAACAAATACACTAACAGCTTCATCTTCGAAATAGGGATTTGTTAGATTGAAAATTTAAGATTTTAGTATGATTCCAGTACAAACCAAAGAAAACACGGTGAACTATTTAGCAACAAAAAAAAAAGCCAAATTTTTTTCAGATCGAGCGGTGGTGCTCCGTAAAAACAAGAATAAAGAGGATAAAAAGAAGCCTAATTTGATGTTTGATATTATGAGTAGGTTATATCTTGTTTAAATCTACCACAGGTAATCCTGATCCATCGGTTCACTATTTTAAAGCCATGTGTTTAAATCTGATAATATTAATCTTAAGACGTCGATTATTTAAACGCGTGGATAATAGATGATGTTAATTTCATCTTCTAGATTAATGGGTAAATTTGTAATTGCACCCATCAAAATCTCATCTCGCCAGACGAGAAATCGACCAAGTAAACGATATTTGATCAATTAACGTATTTTCTAATGGCATGGGTATTTAATATATATCGGAAAAAACGTGCGCATTTTCTTAAATGCATTTCCCCACATGAGCAGTTTTTTAAATTTCCTATATATTTTCCACCACAAGTAATTTCTCTATCGAAGGCTGGTGGTACATTAATAGAGATAGAACTCTTGTCTATAAATTCAGATTACCATAAACACAGACTTGTTAGGTATAAAAATCTTTTCCTGCTCTGATACCAATTGAAAAGGAGATGGTACCAAGTACACCACCAACTTTTCGTGCGACAACTTGTATGGAAAAAACCTAATACAATCACAAGTATCTCAAACCGAAGACCCTTGAATAAGATTGTGTATAGAGTTTCTCTTTTTCTCTTCCACAATCAGTATGTACGGACTAATGGTCCATATACCTTATTGTATAGATGAGTTCTTGGACAATCTGAAAAATCAATATCCAAGATCAATCTAGTCGTATCGGAATGAAGAGGATCTGAATTCTAACAAGCATAAAACTTGTAATTTATCTTTCAACATATGAATTGAACAAGAACAAGTCTTGTTTATTAATATCAATTTTAATAAGGACTTAAACTATCTAGATTGATTATGTACTACTTGTGTTATCCCTATTATAAAGATAAAAAATGTAATGCGGAAAAGGAAAAACGCAAGAAATTTTGTTAATAAGGAAAACTGCAACTGCAGAAAAAACCACGGGACCTCGTCTAGCTTTGAACACCATAATGTAATAAACCGTCAGAAGACACTAACATACTATCATACTTCGAACTGGAATGTGGTTGTGACCGAATTAACTCTCCAAATAATTTTATTGCAGTCTTGTTCCTTAGGTTGAACCTCTCTTAGCTGATGTCCTTTACATCCTAAGAATTTCCTCAACCTCAATGAATACCTTTGTTACCTATCTGCCTATAACAGATAAACCTATTTGATTTTCCTTTTGATATATGTTTCAATCTAGGTTTAGGAATTTGTTTACACTAGACAAACTTCAGCAAACCTCACGAATTCATAATACTTACACTATGTTAGTAGAGAATCATAGATTACTAACCACCTCTCAAGAACAACCCAAGGAATGAATAAGGGTTTCGATATCTATAATGAAGAATCACAAAGTATGAGACGAATATAACTTTGTGATTACTAACCACCTCACAAGAACAATCCAAGGAAACATGCCAGAGATAAAATATGTGATGGGTATTTGGGAATACCACTTTAATTGCATTCATAATAGGCGTTGCTTGGTCAGTGAAATTGTCTGTGGATGCCTCCCATTCATAACATTTGAAAATATCTTGAATAACCATACAGATGAGTCTGTGCTCTCATCTAGTAATAAAACACATCCAAAGAGAGTAATATTCCCATGATTACTTACACCAAAAAAAGGTGCATGCGTTTGTCATTGTCATTTTTCCAAATGTTGTGTCGAACGCCAACACATCACCAAAGAAACTATAATCCATCTTATATTTAGTATCACTCCATAAACAATTGCACAGCTGACCATTTCCATCTTTAGGGACATCTTGACGCCTTCTTCTTTGTGTGTGATTATTCAATCCATTTGAGTGAAATTAAGATTTTGAGATGCTCCCGACTCAACACTGAAGTGTGCAAAATTATTTTTCTAACTAATACTCGCATCATGCATGTTCCAAGTTAATCTTGCTTGAGCAGCTTCTATTTTCCTCTGTGATCTCAACATACACTTGCCCTGGACATGTAAGCACATCAGTGTGATTTTCCATAAATTATACTACATAATATTTTGAATCTTCACTTTGTAGTTTGATGACCAACTTTGCTTCACAACCTGTTCGAGCATGCAACCATCATTTCATAGGAGATCCCTCGTACGCTTTCAATAATTTCCTTGGTTTGAAAAGACCAAAACCCTTCCAAAAATTGTTTCATTGTTGCGATGAGTGGTGGAATCTTTACGGAGACTATACTCAACGCCTTTAGCATAACGATTATAGTAATCATATGCTTTTTCTTCTGAATCAAATTCCTTGCAAATTTTGGGTACTTTTTCGTTAATTAATACACTCTAGGCCTTCACTTATTGGAAGATCCTATTTCATAATCTTATCATTGTCATCTTGCAAAAAGTGAGGTTCAAGAATCACCATGACCTGCTGAATACAACAATTGAATAAGTAATAATAGAAGAAAGAATAGGGTATCAAACTAGTATAAGGAAATAGATATAACAATATCAAACATTCACGATTACCGTTCCAAGTATTGGTAATTTGGCATACCTATTTACAATAAATTGGCAAGTATGAATACACATTCATAATTAAAGGGAACAAGATTACAGTGCCAGGTATTGATATACCCTACTGATAATAATCTCGATCAAACCAAATAAAGAGATATGTTGAGAACATTACCTTGGTTTTATGTTTTTTGATCTCAATTAGATATAAAATATGTCGTTTAAATTCCTCCGATCTCCAATTTTCACAAATAAAAATACAAGTATTTGGTCATAATCTCCTGAAAAAATAAATATTATTGGCTTTAGGTTATCCACGAATTTAGTTACCTTGCCGCCAAAACCTTTTCTTTACCGTGCAAAATAAAAAGCATATAGATATATCTTAAAAATACGACAGAATATTTTCAATAGCAAAAGATTTGTTCGCATGTAATAGAGGTTAACCGATGAGTTATCTGACATCACAAAACACCAACTACATGATGTAGTAGCGGGATAGCAAAATATTTTCAAAAAAAAAACCCTGCTATTTTAGCGACAAAAAATTATATAAAAAATCTCGAGGGAAACAAGATGGCTGGGACCCACTGTTGCTCCTTATCTTCTCCACTTTTGCCTGCATAACGCAGCCCACATGCCTTAGCCAATGATGTCGGGATTTTTCACGGGGTATTTGTAGCATTGTTTTAAGTAAAAATTGACGTTTTGTCCCAAAATTACTGGGATTGGGACGCTTTAGTCCCCTCATCTCAGTCCTAGTACTCTATAGTCCAAAAAAGCCCCGTCTCAAACAATTTAAGCCAAATATGGACGAGTTAGTCCAAAATTGTGACCGATCCCGATTTTCCTGTATTTCCAATATCCCGTAACTACCCTTGAGACGATTTCATACATAAAACGAGGATTTGAAATCGAAAATTTCATATCTCAAACATGAATTCAAAACAGGGAGCCGGACATAGAAGAAATTCGTAGGCGATTCAACAGTTTCAGAGAGAAATTTGGTTGTCGTTCAACTTCAGTTTACTGGTAAAGTGTAGCTACGGGATTATTTTTGACCTCAGATTTGAATTCACGACAGATTTCAGAGATAGATCGATCCAGAATTCAACTTCAGTTTCAGCGATTTAACAGTTTCAGACAGATTCATAGAGGTTAGGTTGGATTTCATCGTTTCTGATATTTAACAGAATTCAACTTCAGGTTAGTTCTGTTTTTGCTTCATCGTTGAATCTCTTTTTTTATATTTAGTTTTATTTATTTTATCAGTTGATGATGTGAATTCAATCTGTTACATCTTATTGTTTGTATGTTATTGATTTGATTTTTGTTATATTTTAGCTTTTGATTTTCGTTAAATGATTTTGATTACTGTTTTTTGGTGTTTGGTGTTATGATGCATGATATGAAATCGAACTGATATTAGATCATATTCTTTTGGTTTATTCAATTATGTGTTCTAGTAAGATTCTGAAGCTTATATCTTCGACTAATCGATGGAGTAGTTTTGATTTTAAGTTTACTGTTATTTGATTTTTGCCTTCGATTAAATGTGTACTTTCCTTTACACTCTTCAAGTTTTAGGTTATGCGAATTTGAAACTATTATTATATCTTTTGTTATATGTAGGTGTATCAAATATGTATGAGAGTGTTCGTTCATGCTGTTTTGAATCATGGTGATCATTCTGCTGCGTTTCGTGTTAATACTTTTATCACCGTTGATGAATTGAAGCATTTTTCTTGTAAGCAGTGGAGGTCTTTGTCCCCTTGGAGTATACGTTTTTCCTATATGGATACTAATCAGGTAGTTTTTATACAAGGTGATATACAACTTCAAGGTTTAGTTGCTCTTGTTATTCAGATGAACAATGAAGATTTCTATTTGAATGTTGATGTGATTCCGAAGCATATTGGTTGTAGCACTAGTTCAAGGTCTTTGTCTCGTTCTAATTCTGGTTGTAGCAGTAGTTCTAGTGCTAGTACTTCAAACTCTTGTGTAAGTGAAAGTCCTAAGCTTGTAAGGGTGGTCGATCATGACGCGGATAAGGCCAAGCCTCTCATTATCGATGAATGGCGTTATGTTTTTGACAGTATTGGTAGAGAATTTGTGGGTGGTGTTAAAGTTGTAAGGATTGTTTTTGATCAGTACAAGATGTGTACTGGTTACAATATTCTTATTCTTAAAAACGACAAGACTCGTTTTACTGCAAAGTGCGAAGAAGATGGTTGTGGTTGGAGGGTTCACTTTGGGCCTGTGAATGGTGACATTTCTCGGTTTGTGCTGAAAGATTCTAACGTTATTCACAGTTTAGTGGTGTTCACTTGTTTTTTTGATCCATGTTATTGATTTTTAGGTTTTAATATGTAGACTCGTTTTAGGTGTACATTGTGGTGCACATTACTTGTTGTAGGCTTTTTAGGTGGCACATTGTGGTGTAAATTTCATATTCTTGCTTGGTATGTGCTTTCTTTTTGCATGTGTGTTATTGTTTTTGAGATTTTATTAGGTGTACAATGTGGTGCACATTACTTATTCCAGATTTTTTTTTGTAGCTGTGGTGTTGGTTTGAGGTTGAAGTCATGTGGTGACAACCAAGTTAGTTAAGCATTTGATCGCTGATAGTATACAGGGTGATCCCACTTTAAAACCCAAACAGATCATGTCACTCTTTAAGAAGACTTATGGGTCCAATATTATGTATCACCATGCCCGTAGAGGGAAAGAAGCTGTATTTGAAGATCAATATGGTGACGACGAGAAGTCGTATAACGATTTAAATTGGTATGTGAAAGCCATTGAGAAAACTAATCCTGATAGCTTTGTGAAACTTGAAGTTGATGAAGAAACTGGAAGATTTAAGCGGATTTTCATCTGTTTCGGTGCTTGCAAGCATAGCTATAGGTATCTCAGGCCCATGATTTACTTGGATGCTACTTTCCTCATTGGTAGATTCAGGGGTACTTTGATGGCTGCAACATGTGTCAATGGAAATGATGGTTTTTACCCATATGCCTTTGCTATTGTTTTATCTGAAAACAAAGACAATTGGTTTTGGTTTCTAGATAATCTTCAACAAGTGGTCGATGATCGTACGATTGTTTTCTTTAGTGATCGTCACCAAGGACTTCTGCAGGGAATTCCAAAATCATTTCCTAGTTCATATCACAGCTATTTCTTTTGCCACATCAAGTGCAATCTCCCTATTGGAAAAGGTGATGCGAATTACAAGGTCGTTATTGATTTGTTTTACAAAGCTGCTTACTCTTACACAGCAGCGAACTTTGAAGAAGCTTTGCGGGGCATGCATGCAATTGGTTATGGACATGTTGCTAATTATCTCGGGACCATTCCAAAGGAGAAATGGGCAAATGCATTTTTCCCTATATGCAGATATGCTGCTCACTCTTCATCTATTGCCGAATCATTCAATAACTGGATTCTTGAGTTCAAAAAGCTGCCTGCTTTTTCTCTTCTCGATGCGATACGGTGAGTTTTATGCTTAGTGTTTCATTCATTTATTTTTTACTGTCATACACATGGATTTTCTTGATGTGTACATACTTGTACACATGTTATATCTGTGATTCTGCAACTGTGTGTACATTGTTGTACACATGGATTTCCTTAATGTGTATATTGTTGTACACATGTTTTATCTGTATTTCTTCTATATCATGTTTTGATTTTATGTTTTGTGTTTTTATTATCTTAGTTTGAAGGTTATGCAGATGAATTCTAAGAGAAGGGTAGAAGGTCTTGAAAATTTTAACACTGGGCTCACTCCCGTATACGAGGATTTACTAAACGAGAACATCAACATTGGTCGTACTTGGACTGTTGTTGAGTCTATGGAAAGATTGTATGAAGTCAGGTCTCCCCGCACTCATTATGTAGATCTGTTGGAGAGAACTTGTACGTGTCACAGGTGGCAAGTAAATGGGTTTCTCTGCGCACATGCTTGTGATGTCATTCAATCTACAAAAGAGGACATCTATTCATTATTTGAGCCATACTTCACCACTGAATGGTACAACATGACATACCAAGATATCATCTTGACAATCCCCAATTATGACAAGCCGCAGTCTTATGATCCTAGTGACAGGATTATTGTTCCTATTCATGTGCCTCCACCCGGTAGACGAAGACAACAGCATTTCAAGAAGGCTTGGGAGAAGCAAAAGAGGCCTATGATGTGCACAAAGTGCTTCACTCTTGGTCACCACAACAGAGCTACCTGCCCCATGCCTTGATGCTTTTTATTATGTTTGATTTGTTTGAAAGATTCTATGTTTTTTGGTTTTTACTTTTGATAATGTCTTTTCATTTTTCTATTCATGGATAATTAGTGTCAGGATCTGTGTACCATTATGTACACCTTCATGTGCACTTCACTTTTCTTACATGTCTTTTTACATTGTAGCATTATGTACACCTTGTTGTACAATGGATGCTACTAGTTTATTTTGTTTAGTAATAATCTATCTTTTAAGTTCTAATGCCAGTAATTAGTTTTTATTTTTGCTATTTAATGATTGATACTACGTTATTACTTTTTCTATTTTATGTTTCTGTTAGTACATGTGTTCCATTATGTACACCTTCCTGTACCATTGCCTGTCAGATTTTCTACTCTGTCAGAAACTGTGCACAATCATGTACACCTTAATATTTCCTAACCTGTAATACATACCTTAGTACTGACACAAGTCTATTTTCAAAATATCAATATAGAAACTAATAAAAAACATTAATTCAAGGTCTTTATAATAGTGATAAGTCTTAAACAGAAAGTTGAAAACTGAAATTTAAAAATTTGTCTGAAGATTAAAAATGTTTAGAAGAAATTCAGAAAGTGATCTTGAATGAAGATTAAAAACTCTTCTTCCCCTTCAATGGTTGGTTTCCTGTAGTCTTGCGCCAATGATTATGCTCCTCGTCCTTTGCTATATCCCACACCTTTTCATACCATCCAACTTTTGTCAACATCTTGGCCACCAATTTTGATCTCATTTGCTGACAAATGTCTTGGGCCCTCTACTGACCTTTTTCCATACCTTTTGTTGTCTTCATACTTCGTTTCATAAAGTAACAAGTATATATTAGACAGTCCGGGTTGATTTCTTGTGAAGGGAATGTCATGATGTTTAATTCGTGCTCTTCTATAGGTGGGTGACCCTTCAATGCTCTCTTCTTGTTGAGTTCCACTTGTGCCACATCTGCTAGTTGCTTTGCATCGTCTTGATATGACTGCTCATTTTCTGAGTGTAACAAGATATACCATTTCCATTCCTTAGCTTCGAAATCAAAATTCAAAAGCGACCAGTGCAATCCCATCCTCGTTCGATCTGTAGAGTGATTGATAGGGATTACAAGAACTTCCAGATTCTCAGGCATGTCCCGTATGAAATCAACCACAAGCTTTTGCACCTCGTTGGTGACATTATACTTGACATAGTACTGCAAATAATAATTTGTTAGAAAACAAAATTAATTAGGCTCACCTTAATCAGAAAACTAACAAACATGTACACTACTACAGAAAACTAACAAATCAAACATTGGAGGCCTAAAAACAGACCGTATATCCATGTATGATATACAAGTGTACACCTATGTACACACCTATATAAATCTAACAATCAAGAATTAGCAGACCATGTGTAAATCATAGATGCATATTGGTGTACATCTATGTACATAGCTAAATAAATCTAACAATCAACACTTAACAGACCATGTGTCAATCATATATGCATATTGGTGTATATCAATGTACACAGCTAAAGAAATATAAAAACACATAGAACACGCCATGTCAATTAGGTGTACAACTATGTACACAATATTAAAGTAACTATATATGACATTTCTTATTTGTTTTGAGAAACTTACACATGCAGTAGGACTCATAATTTCACAGCTCAGGTACTTTTTGTCATCTGGATGATGAATGCTATCTCTGACAAGTGCTCTTCTACGTCGATGGATATAAAACTGGAGTACCTCTTGGTCCAGATATTTGTTGAACATCAGTTCACGAAGTACTCTTTCAGCAATCAAAATATCCTCCTTGACTGTTGGATCATCCAGTCTTTTTAGTTCCCAAGCTACAAAGCTGCGGAAACATAAAGGAAATGTTAACATGGAGTATAAAGTTGTGCACATAATTTTTTTTACAAGATTCAATCATGGTGTTTTGTGAACTTACTCCATGCTTGCATAGTCGAAGAATTTTTGTACCCTTTTTTTGTCCTGTCCTGATTGCATAACATGGTATAGTGGTGATAGACGAACATCTGGCAATGTATTGTGAGGACGATATACATCTCCCTTTCTCTTTATTGGGGCAGGATAGCCTGGTTCTTGTTCCTCTTTGATCCCCTTGCCTTTTGGATTTGCTTTTATCACAACTCGTTTGGTTTTACCCTCGGCAGTGAATTCAGGATCTAGCTTTCTTTTTGCATTTCTCTTTTGTGGTGTCTTGGACAACTTGCCAGCGGCTTGTGTCTTCAACATCTCTGCTTCCTTCATCCTCCCTGCTCTTGTCCTCACTGGAGTCGTCTTCTGTTCTTCTACCTCTTGGCTACTAAAAAATTCACTAGGATTTTGTTTAAGGAACTGCACTGCTTCTTCAATGATCCTTTCTCGTACATCTTATTTGGATACTGATTTTTGCGACGACTCTTCTTTTGGATCTTCTTGGCTCAATAATGCAAAGCTTGGACAATCGTGGTGGATCAGGGTTGCCATCTTTTCCTTCACTTCAGATGGTGCCGTTCTGTAACAACCTTTTTCAAGCTTTACGAACACAGTTTTAGACAAGTTATCTAGAAGGTCCTCAATTGATGTATAAGTATCATTCTGTGATTCTTCTCCTTGTGTGAGTAAAAGAACTTCTTTAGGATCCAACTGACATACGAATTCAGCTGCAATTATAGTAGCTTCATTAATTTCAGCTGTTTGAGTGCCATCAATCACATTCTGGTCATCAAGGTTCACTTGGTCTTGTTTATCTTCATTGATTACACTTGTCTTTGGCATAGAAGTACTGAAAAATGAAATTTTTATGAGAATTTTCAATGGTGTACAGAGTTTAACACTAATGTACAGGAATGTACACAAATTCAGAAGAAGTCATAAAGGTGTACATCCTTGTACACACATACTGAAAAAAATAATATATAAGCTGAGATCATTTTCTTTATACCTTTGCTTGTTAGCAGCTTCACACCCAGCTACTTTGTCAATTTCATCAGTTTGAGCAGTATCCTGGTCATTAAGGTTCATATGCTCTTCTTGACATTCAGGGATTTCAACATCCTTTGGCAGAAGAGTGCTGAAAAAAAATGCAATTTTTTAGAAAATGAGAAATCACTAAGGTGTACATCTTGATACACACACATAAGAAATCACTAAGGTGTACATATTGGTACACATATATAGAAAATTAGAATAAATGCGAGCTACACATATACCTCGGCATGTTACCAGTTTCAGACTCAATTCCTTGGCTTGTTCCATCCTCTTCTTCATTTGCCTCATTGGTCTTTGGTGAAGGAGTGCTAAAAAGATTCAAGTTTTGAGAAAAGGTATTAGCTTTCACACACTGGTGTACGACTATGTACACACATAAAAAAAAAGAAATGACTTGAAAATTTAAAAAAAGTGATGTTGTACCTTTGCTTTTCAGGAGTTTCAGACGGAACTTCATTCCTTTCAGATTCAGTTCCATGCTCGTCATCACCACCTTTGCTACCCTCTTTGTCATTGTCATGATCATGCATATAACCATCCTTGCTACCCTCCTTGTCATTGTCATCACCATCATCATCATCATTATCATCATCATTATGATCATGCATATCACCATCTTCATTGTACTCCTCCTTGTCATTGCCATCACCATCATCATCATCTTCCTTATGCTCCTCCTCAACCTCCTCCTCCCCCTGCTCCTCCTCCTCAATATCATCATCTTCCTTGTGTTCCTCCCCATCCTACTCATCCTCCTCCTCCTCCTCCTCAATCTCCCCCTCAATTTCCCCCTCCTCCTCAGTTTCAAGCCGTATTTCCTTTGCACATTTAAAGATTTCATCCTAAGTGTAATTACGGAAATCATTAACTTCTCTTTCTTTCAAGCTCATTAGACCAACTTCATTAACTTTTAGTATTTTCTCTTCAATAAAACTAAGAAGCTTTTCTTGCCTATCCAGAACTTCAGTAAGCTCCTCATCCAACTCCTTTCTTCGCATATCTGAAATGCGCAGCTTTTCCTTTACAACATCTATGCTATTTTCTTGTTTCTGCCTCCGGTACTCATCCAAAAGCAATCGCTCTTCATCAGTATAAGCCTTCACCCATCCTGGTTGCATCTGAAAACATGCCAAAGTATCAACACTGATCACAGGTGTATGCTTTTTTACACATGTTGTAAGAGTGTACATTGTTGTACGCAAGTCAAATTTCTTAAAATCTATCAACAATGTACAATCATGTACACCTTATTAAAGGTGTATATCAATGTACATATACTATTCTAAGAAAGTTTTTTGAGATACCTTTTTCATGGCATCATTCAGGTCTTTCTCAATTGTATTACTGCGTCGTTGATGATCCACCTAAGAAGCCTTGGCACACCTTCCTTATTGCTTGGCTTCATGATTTTGTTGTGTTCAGCAAACCAATGCTGCATTAACAAATAGGTGAATAGTTGGTGGTGCATTTTTCTTTGAAGCTACTTTTTTTCCTTTTAACATGATGTTACCGATTGTTCAACCATCTAGTTGTTTTGATTAGTAAGATGTTAGAGTTTTTTATTGAAGGTTTATGTGAATTGAAAATTTTCTAGGGTTCAAAATTTTGAGGTATGAGTAGTTTTGATTTTTTTCTTCTGCTTTTCAGTCTTCAAAAGAAAAAGAAGGAATAAATGATTTGTCCGTTACGCCGTTTAATTCAGTGTTTTTTTCAAGCTACGTGTCACAACTACGTTTATGGTGTCAGTTACAAAAATGTATCCATTCACTGCACGTATGCTTTATTAATAGCGTGCGAAGAATAACAACGTCTTTATACATATTTTGGACTAATCTGTTCCTAGTTGGATCGGAGTGGACTAATATTCTGAACGGTTTTTTTCCCTTGTTTTAATTAAGAAAAAAACAAATAACCTACTATAAAATTGCGAATTCTCCACCCACGCTCGCGGTCTTCGAGATTTTGAACAGCGTGCAAGCTTTAAAATGCGGAGTGTGGAAACTCAAGAGCCAGAGGCTTTGCATTTGTAGGTCAAAGTATTAGTAAAGGGTTAAATTACCGTTTCCATAGAGGCTGTGGTTTTTTACTTTGCCTCAATACAACCACGAGATTCTAATTGGTAATTAAGAACAACAATGGTGTTTAGCTCTCCTCTTGGTCTGGTATGTAACTTTTCCTCTTGATTTTGCTATTAATTTTGATTTTTAAATTGCATGTTACTTTGGGCAGAAATTTGATTCAATTCATTTGAGAAATTTGTGTGCTTTTGTTGCCATTAACTGCTCATGAACCCTAATTTGACACACTGCAGAAAAATGTACACTGAACCTCTTTCTGTTTCAATCTTTTTTATAGAGATTCACTGAAAACACTCACACAAATCCCTAGTTGACGAACATATTGTAATGATTCCATTTCTATAATGATCGATTGATACTGTTAGGATTGGAGTAATATCATCCAGTTTTATCCATTTATTTGATTTTGCTATTGGTATACACCTGGGCACACAGGGCCTGAGGCAACTTGCTTACAGACGTTATCGGCAAAGAAGACGTCGGAACAAGAGATTGCAAGCTGCTTGCAACGCTAACCCGGTTGTTTCGAACACTATTAGTGGTGTTGACGGTGACAGTGTAGATTTAGTAATGATGGAGATACTAAGCAGACTACGGGTGAAGTCACTTCTCCGTTTCAAGTGTGTATGTAAACGTTGGAGATACTTGATTGAACAAGATCCATATTTTATTGACTTACACCTTACTCGTTCAATAGCACGTCCAAATCTCTTTATGGTTGTTCCGACAGAAACCCGGAAACCAATTCACAGGGGAGGGACTTCTTGTAAAGATGTTTTCTTGGCAGCAAACCTAATTTCTGAAGGCAGTGACAGCTCAACAGCAGCCGTTCATACCGTAATAGAAATAGACTCGCCTTGTTACTCAAAGATTTTGGGACCTCTAAATGGTTTGATTGGTTTCTTTGACAGTAAAGTTGACTACGGAGTGCGTATATGTAATGTTAGTACGCTAGAAATAACACCTTGGATTAAGTCAACATTACTTAGCGATTTACAGAAAGATGGCTTCCTGCGAACCCGATATGTAAACTGGGATTTGATCCTGCCACCAAGGAGCACAAATTCATCTGTGCCTGGGATATTTGCCCAACGGGTAATCTCCCTAGTTATCAAGTTTTTGAAGTTTTGACTGTTGGAGACACTACATGGAGAAGAAACAATAAGATTCCACCATTCAAGCTGTCTCATTTTGAAGATCCTTCATCTTATACCAATGGTTCTACATATTATAAGACGTCAGTCCTTTACAGCAAGGTGCATGACGATGATGATGATAGGCCAGAATTCATCGTGGCTTTTGATGTTGGAAGTGAGATGTTTAGAGCACCCAGAGTCCCTAAATTCATCCTTTATCGACCTCGGGATACTTCAATGAGGCGTACATGTTTATCAGAAGTAGATGGACGTTTAGCTTTATTGACAAGAGTTAGTGGTTACATTGTAAAGCTTGGGCTACTTGACGATCGCAGCAAGGAGCATAAAGGCACAGGTGACGAAAACTGGACGGAAGTTACTATTGAATTGCCTTATTTTTGGGGCGAGGAACGCGTCTTTACTTTACTTCTGTGTTAGGAACAGACCGGATAATCATAATATCTTATCGACGAGCTAGGTCTGATGATAAGACATATGAGGATGAAGTCTCTGTACATTCTTGCAACTGGAAAAAGACGAGCACCTTCAGGAAGATCAAAATCACAGGCATTCCCTCCTCAATTATGTACTGTTTTCCTTTCACGATTTTCACGACTTTCTGTGAAAGCTTATTACCTGTTCAAAAACGTATCAGCAGCAATTCTCAGTCGTATAGAATTGATTAGGATTCCGAACAGTTGTATCGTTTGTTGCTGACAAGAAAATTTGTTTATGCCTTTCAGGTTTCTCTTTTATGATGTATTTTGTAAAGTCTCAGCGTTACACTATGTTAGTGAACCACAGTAATCTTACTTCGTTATCAAAAGGTCTGTGGATCACATTTCTGTCAATAATTCGTCATTTCCAAGACTAGTTTTTGAGAGTTCAGTGCATCTCAGGTGCAATCAATCCATCCACTGTGCCAGAATTAAGTTAACAACATTTGTCCAGAGAAGTACTAGTAATAAGCTTGATAAAAGAAAAAATCATAGTTTTGTCGAGATAAATCTCAAATCTTTAATTGACATCTACATTTCGTCCAAGGATTATGCACACCAACTATTTTATACAATGGTGCCATCTTCCGTTATGCATTATTGTTCCCCGAATAAAAATTCATGGCTCCGTTACTGGGTCACATGATACATTCCAGTCCACCCATAAGATGGGAAGAAACTTAGATTCAGAGGACAAAATTTTGGATCACGTAGCAATATTTCTGCATCTCCCTCATAGATATCTTTGTATACAAAAAATAAAGATTTTCCACCCATGTCGTCGAGTCCAATATTTATGCATCTGATTCAGCATTCCAGACATCAGTAACAAGGATAAGATGATCACCGTCTCTAATTACTCCTATGTCATCAATTTCAGCTTTATCTACAGTTAAAACTCTACTGACTGAAATCCCAAATTTCGTAGCACCAATTCCAATAAGCTCTTCCAAAGACTTGGGCAAGCGAACAAGTTGATCTACTGTTCCAACAGCCTCCGGGCAACTAATAGTCACTTGAGCAGGATAGAGCTCGTCCAATTTACGACCTGGCATCCGAAGATGTTCGGATGAATATTTTCCACTTCTGGTGCTCTCATTTGTATTGGCAGCGGCGGACATGACTCCAAATAGCGAGTTATTAAAATCGCTAGTTTCTCTACATTGGTGGTTTCCTCTCCACAAAACGTCCATTGAAGGAGTTTTCCCTCCTTTGTTTGGTGGTACTGGATATGTCATTGCAGGTTCGCTCCCATACCTTGTTATGTTGTGAACATCTGTTGCTTGACCAAGTGAAACCGTGGGTTGATGTTTTGTTTCTTGCTTGGACTGAAATATCAACTTAATCTCATTATGACCTTGTTGATCAGCTAAGTTTCTTGGAGTCCATCCATGGCTATCAGCAATATCAACATGGGAAAATTAGGAAAATGCCCCAATATGGGGTGCAATGTTGGAAATCTGCCCCAACATTTAAAAGTTCGGAGAAATGCCCCATTCTGTCAAAAACTCAGTTAAGTCACATGTGTGAGCCCACACACGCGAATAAAAAGACAAATACGTCCTTCAAAATTCACGGTTAAGGGTTCAAAATCCAGGATTGAGGGTTTAGGGTTCATGTTTAAGGTTCTGGTGGTGGAAGCGGCGGTGTTAATGGTAGTTCTGGTGGTGATGGTGGCTTTACGCATGTGACTTAACTGGGTTGGATGTCAAAGTTAACGAAATGGGGCATTTTTCCAACTATTTTTAACGTTGGGGCAGATTTCCAACATTGCATCTCATATTGAGGCATTTTTCCAATTTTTCCTATCAATATCACATCCTTGTTCCAGCAAAAATTTTACTATCTCGATGTTTCCTTCGGAAACCGCAACATGAAGTGCTGTTGTTCCGTTGCTCTTTGGGAGCTTCAAATCTCCCCCGTATTCTACAATTTTCTTGAGTAAATATATACTGTTTTGTTCGACAGCAGTGCATGCAAATTGTCCTATGTCTCCAGAGAATAGGTTTCCACCATTGTCTGTTAACAATTTAACTACTGATTCATGTTTCCCGACTATCGCTTCCCAAAGAGGAACACTTCCTTCTGAGTCTGAATTTGAAGAACCAAACAAGAAAGGTTACAAAGAATGTACCAGAAAGTTGGAAACAGCACATACAGTAATGCAATTACGCAAGAGCCGTATAAACAAGCGCATAAAGAGAAAACCTTCTCTGAGTATATAAGTTCATTTTTTGCAAGAAAGTGATTTGGGTCAGTACAGATAAATCTGTTATATCTCCAGGCTTGAACATACCTCTGCTATTTGGATCTGCTCCATAATTTAGTAAAAGAAAAACACATTTCTCATTTCCTTTTGCTGCCGCTATATGCTGGTGAAGATAAATAAAATAACGGGTTACCATTTGTCATAATGAACAAAATAAAAAGTTCCAGACTAGAGAAGATATACAAACCAAAGCTGTGCGGCCACTGTTGTCAGATTCATTTGGATCGTCACCCTTTCTTAGTAATTGGTGCAACAGATATTCGTCTCCTCTAAGGGTTGCAAAACACAGAGATAGCGGAAGGTCCAATTTACCATGAGCTAGCCTGTTCTCTGTCTCTGCCAAAATTCCTTGCATCACCGGGTCGTTCATCTCTTACAAGTGCTGTTAACAGTCCAAATTATTGTGTGAAGAAGTAAACCAAATATTATATCCTATCAGGCTATCGATAGGCTTATTCGTGCAAGGGCTCAAAACATAGTTAAGCAGGTAGAAGACCTGTAGGAGATTGTTCATGATTATGGTCCCATCACCAACATTTGCCCGGACAATGCTCAACAGTGTAGAACGGTTTAGCCGCAGCAACTGACTCAATTTTTTAGTGCGCACTTGGAAAAGCTGTGGTTTGTAACAAAGTACCCCAATCTCACCAAAAATGTCTCCTGTCTTCAATTGTCCCATAACCTGAAGACCATATAAGGGATCATTAGTTTTCAACTGGATGCCACCACGTTATATCTAATCTGGACAGAACAATCAATTTTGAAATGCACTTGCCTGCTCTATTCCGTTCCTACGTACAATTAGTTCCTGCCAAGAAATACACTAAACATTACTTATAAGAAAAAAATAAAATAACTCGCTCTAGAATGGAATCTAACTGATGTTTCTCATGCAAAACTGATCCTACATCTGAGAATTAATAGATGCTTTCAGCGTTAGCTAGAAAAAAGAAAATCAAGCTAACCTAGTATACAGAAAGGAAGTTAGTTGTTACCACGGCGCCTGTAACCACTATATAGAAGTCTGTGGGCGCTTCGTTCTGCAAAATAACATCTTCTTTTGGAGGGAAATACTCTGGTTTCATCTCTGAGACCTGTGAAATGATGTGAGGTAAATAGAATTACTCAAAGAGCAAAACTGGAGACTGACAAAGTTGCTAGTCTTACCAGCTGGAAAAGAAGGTCATTTGATACCCCGCGGAACAAATATACAGTATCAACAAGATTATAAAAGAGAAAGTGTGAAATGTTTGAACGAAGGGCTTTAGGGAGAGCCTCAAAAGTCTCTTGATGTTGCAATCCTTCCAAGTCAGTTCTGAATTTTAAACATAAATGAGAAAGCATCTGATCTTGTAAACGTTCCGGGAGATGGTTCCTATTGGCAAAACTCGAGGCAGCTTGAATTACATCCCTCTACAGCAAAATAAGAAATTATTCAGCATTCTCAGTGATAAACTAGTGGTTCAATTCATAGTTCTCAATTGCATGGAAACACACTCGTCTCACGCAGATTATAATGCAAGTTTTGTTCAAGACTGTTTCATGCAAAACATATTAATATTCCGAGTGTCAGACGAAATTATATTTATTCTCATACAAATATGGTGCTTGTAATCTGCCACTTGCTGGGAAAAATTTACTCACAAATTTTCTAGTGCGACTAGTCTCCCGGACAACCAAAGTGGTCATATTTCCGATCAGATATGATGTCAGTCCGAGGTTGAAAAGCATGTAAAAAACGTCAAACATCATTTCTGGTGTAGACACGGGATGCACGTCACCATACCCAACAGTTGAAAGAGTGGTGACGGACCAATAAACTGCTGTGATATACCGAATCCCCAGACTTACTTCATGAAAGTCACCAAATAATGCACCAAGCCATGTTTTTTCAGGGTTGCTGTTACGGGCAGCGAGATAATAAATGATACACGCCGCAAAGTGGACAGAGATTATAGTCACCTAAAAGAGTTGCCACCCTTTGTAAGTTAGCTATTAACAAAGGATTAGAAACCCCATTCACAAAAATAGTTTATATTCTTGTAAGACACTCACACAGATAAGCTTTGCACACCTGACCCAAAAGTAGTTAATGTTCCTATCTTTCTCCAATCTGTTACAACAATGAACAATATCTGCAATTTTTTAACAAGGATGCAAATTTGTCTATTTCCAGAAATTGTCGACATATCTTACCTAGCAAACATAGAACTAACTCTATGTAGACGCCAGAGACGAAGCATGGTGATAAATCCATAATCCTGGCCTGCCACCTTTCGAGCAAGTTCTGATGGGATTGTAGCTACTATATCAAATAACAACCAAGTTCTTGTATATCTCAAAGCAATTTTCTTATGATTGTCAATGAATACATAAGATCTTCTGTCGAGGTAGGCAACAAAGAAAGTGAGGATAATGTCAATAGCAAATAAACCAGTAACAATATTATCTGCAATTGCCAGTCCTGCAGTGGGTTCGACAAGAAACCCAATTTCGAAAGGAGATACCCATGCAGTGTATGCAACCAGAAGAATGAGAAAATATTGCCAAATTCTGCAACAAAATTATCAGAGCATTAGATGGGTCATTGCCTTTCAAAACCAAATATATTAAGGTCAGTATATATGTACCTATAGTAAGGATCATAGGGAGATATAATGAATCTACGAATCTTGAGTGTACGATTTGTCCTAGCACCGAGAGCAGGTAAAATTCCTGAAGAAAGACTATAATGGCTTCCATTATCCGCTGACATATCTTCTTCCATTTCTTTTCCAGACATTTCCCCCCGGTTTCGTTTCCCCATGTTTCTCAACTGTTTTCTTCTTCTCCTGAAATTTGTGTTTATAAATTTAACTTTTCACTCTTTCCCCACCCAACCAACTTATTAAGGTTGTTATTATTTGTTTTTGAATCCTATTATTGGGGCTTAAAAAGGCTTGGTTTTTTTTGGGGCTGTATAGGGTCACCAAATAGTAATAGTGAACACCCCCTATCCAAATATTTATATAATGACTAATATGACCCCATTTAATCTGAGATAATAAACTTGATTAACATTACTAATCATGATTAGCTAATCAATTAAGACTAATTCATCTCTTTAAGTTAAGTGATGAAGATGAAAATCAAAACAAGAAACAAAATCAGAGGGAAGAGAAGAAGAAGAGAAAAAAATTAGGGGGAAAAATTGGAAATGAGTGATTCAAGCAAGACTTTTGATGTAGGTGAACTCTCATCTTAAAAATACGATAACATATTAATACTCATCGACAACGATCAGTTCTTTGCCGATTTTTCAGAAAATCATGAATTTTTTACTCAAACTCAACATAACCCTTATGAACCTTACTATGATTTTGAAGGACCAACCGAAGAAGAAGAAGAAATCGAAGAAACAAATGTTCAAGATAACCAGGTATACCTCTAATCTAACTCCAATTTCAATTTTGAAGGTTCCAGTTGCAAGAAGTTTCGATTTTTTCCTTCTGAAAACCATAGGTTCCTAGCCGCCAGTTTCACGGCTGGGAAACCATGAACTCCTGGACGTTATCATGTTAAACGGCTCGTTCTTGATGAACTCCCAACCGTTAATAAAAGATAACTGATGGAACGAATAATATTCTTGGCCGTAACTAAAAATTTACGGCCAGCTTTTTGCTACGTGCATGGGAAGTATTAAATAGCATTTAATATTGTCGGCGGCGGTTAGGTTTCCTGACCGAAAATATTAAATGCTATTTAATGTTGTCCGCGCCGGTTGGGTCACCTAACCGTATCTATTTTTACGGCTCGTTTTCTAGGCCGTAGCTGACTCTTCCATTTACAAGTCAATTGACAGCCTGCAATTCCTGGACGTAAAGTGTTTATGGTTCGGAATATAACTAGTCGATCTAGGCATGTACATTATGACGACTGGAATATCACTGGTCGACCCAGCCGTAAGTCTATGACGGATGGAAATTTGATTTTCCACCAAGCCGTATACCCAATGACGGTTGGATATTCCCTTTTCGACCCAACCATTTCTATGTGTTTAAATTTCTTTTGTGACAAATGATGTGACATATTTCATTTTATTATAGATTGGACCGTACATTCCGATGGAAGACCAAGAGGTGGTTATGGAAGATCAACCCCCATCTGTGAAATTTTCCGAGGATACAAGTGCTCACTATGCAAACAACTATGAGTGGAAAGATAAGGAAGATGCAAAGAAGTGGGCTCGATCATAAGGGTTGAAAAGGATGTGCATCATAGTCCAGAATAAACAAGTTACAGCCACCACCTTTCAAATGGTTTGAAAGTGTAGTGGAAAGTATGAGAGCCATTGGAAAAAGGGTAGTGAGTATAAACCAAAAACCACAAGAAAGAATGGACGTTATAATACGAAGAAATGCGGATGCCCTTTTAAGCTTCAATTTAAATATAACGATGATAAGAAAGTGTGGTCTATGGTGAAAGTCGTCTCGAATGAAGAAAAGGAAGAGAAAATTTTTAGAAATGAGACATGGAAAGAGAGGGTGCTTATGCAACAATTATTGTTTTTGTTTGAGGAGGCAAAGTACTCTACCGCATATGACACGAATGAAGAAAAGGAAGTGGAATATCTTTTCATCACTAATCCGGAAGTGTACAATTGGCAAGATGCTTTCATCAAATTCTCTTTATGGATTGCACGTATAAAACGAACAACTACAACATGCCGATATTGAACTTTGTTGGGCAAACATCTACCAAGTCGACATTTACCGGTGCGTTTTGTTTCTTGAAAGACGAGACGAAGGAAAGTTACATGTGGGCATTGCAAAAGGTGAATTTATTGTATCAAGAAGGTTATACTCCTAAGGTGTTGATTACGGATAAGGAGCAATCATTGATGTGGGCCATACCACGTGTTTTTCCCAACGCGCATCATCATCTTTGCACGTTTCGTCTATGGAACAATGTGCAAACTAATTGCAAGAGGGTTATTTGGACAGCAAGGAAGACCAAGATGAAGAGAATTAATAAACTATCCAAGGAGAAACAACAAGAAGAGAAAGATAAGTTTAAGATCAATGAAAAAATAGCCGAGGTGAAATGGGTGGGTTTTCAAGGTGATTGGGAACAATTAACATGGTCGCTCACGGAACAAGCTTTTTTCCTAAGGGAACGTTTTGTATTGGAAAAATGGGATACCTACCCGAATATTATAGCATATTTGAAGAACGAGTTATTGGATCCCCACAAAGAAAAGTTTGTTAGTACATGGGTAAACCATTATATACATTATGACAATCAAGTCACAAGCACGGTGGAGTCGTCTCACTATCGGTTCAAAGGTAAGTTAAATGGTTGTGCTGGTGGATTTATTTTTTTGAAGCTATGGTCGAGTATTTCAAGCGTGATCTCGATAGAATTAAAGGGGATTTTGAAAAGAGCCGATCTAGAAAGCTTGTCGATTACAGGGAGAACCCTTGGCTCCGGGGAATACATTTATACGTTTCTCAATGGGAAATCCTAAAAATTATGGATGAAGTGGACGCTTGGGGGAAAACTAATTTTCCACCGGTAATGAGATGTAATTGTCCCATAAAGTCGGCTTTGGGCCTCCTATGTAAGCATGCGGTAGCCAATTATCCCTCAAAGATGATTTCGATCGAAGATATAAATCCATTTTGGAAACAACTATCATTCAGCGATCCGTTACCCAATCAAGGTCTTGGGGATGTGTTTTGCGACACCGACGCACACAAGGAACTTGTTGAGAAGTATGCTTCTTTACTACCGGCGCAAAAACAACTTTGGTTGTATGAATATCGTCCATTCACTAGAGAAGTTATTTTTGAACCTACCAAGGTGAAGGGCAAGGGTAGGCCTTCGAACAAAACAACAAAGAAAAGGGAAAGGGCATAATCTAAGATAAAGGTTTAAGAGGGTCCACAATTGACTCTTTCAATGCGAAGAGATCTTTCGGGTTTTGAAAAGTTGAACGATTTGTACAACGAGTCGAAAGATACGGCTACAAACAAACGTAAAAGAAAGGAAATGGAAAAATGCGGACCAAGCCGAGCTAGTTAAATGAAGGTAAAAGGCCCCAAGAAGAAGGTGGTTGTTGCATCCCAAGAAGGTTCAAAAAGAAAAGTTACTAGTGGAGTCAAAATTAAAGACCTGGTTGTTCCATCCCAACAAGGTTCAAAAACAAAAGAAGGTAGTAGAGTCTAAAAGAAAGTTGGTAGTGTAGTTGGTATTAAGAAATTAGCGAGAAGCCGAGGTAATGATGTAAAAGGAAAAGCACCGTTGGTCGAACCATCACAAATCACCCCACAAAGAGTTGTTAGTGGTGAGAAAGAGACGTTTTATATGGAAGTAGATCCGATGATATCACCTCCTACAGACGAGGAAGGTAATTATATCCGACTGTTGATGGTGGTTTTTAGTTCAGGGTCAAAATTGTAAAACCCTGTATTTAATACGCTGTCATCCTGCAAAGGAACAAAAGCCACTTAAAAGTGATGAGTGTTCAAACCTCTTTACTTATATATGTATTGAGTAATTCGACATATTTATGAAATTTATTAGAATGGTGCATCAATCCCAGATATTCTATAAATTTCAACCTGTCGCATTAATTACTAATGCATAACTCACCTGATATTTTGCTACGTTCCCAGCCGAACTCCCAATATTAACATGTCATAACGATCAAATGTTCACTCTCAGCAGAGTAGCATGAGTCTCCCGAAGTGTTAGTATTGAGATCTGCATGGAAATACCCATATGGGCTACACCACCTTCTGATAAAGAGATTAGCATGTTAACACGCCTTTAATTGAAAGATAGCGTGATCAAACGCATTTAAATTCCTTAAGGAAAATCTAGACTGTTCATGTCAGTCTCAAAAAATAATCACGACCACACGATTTGGCCGCGCGATTTAACAAGCATAACTTACTTCTAGCAGAACTAGGCAATCATTTTAGTGGCCACCGGCGGGCCTACTAGTTCCCTAGTCGATCGAGTCCCATTCCCCTCAGCCACATATACTTCGAACGCCAACCCCAAACATGGGAGATCGCGATGTATAAAAATAGCTCGAACGAGCTGAGATTGTTAAAATGAGTCTCAAAATACATCACGACCGTCCAACTTTGCCAGCCTAGTTGGACGGCTTAGATATTCCTACAAACGATTAAGGAAGTGTCGGCATGTCCATTGGCGGCCCAATTTTCCCCTTTGTCAATCGACTTGCTTGCGGCATGCCTATAGGACGCTCAACCGTTTGCCCAAACTCGGAAAAACACGCCGTATTCAAAACCCTAAATTAGGTCATGGCAGTACACAACTGTCGCAAATCCATCGTGTTCGTCCAATTTGGCTAGCCTAATTGGACGGCGTAGATCGCATCTCGAACGATCGAGGAAGCACCAAAGTATTCATTGGCGGCCCAACTCCTTCCTTGATCGATCGACCTACTCACGACAAGCCCTTGACGCATCAAGTCGTTCGATCGAACTAGGGAAGACGCTGGCCGTTTTTCAAAACCTAATTGGTGTTTGCGGCAATATGTTATTGCCGTAAATCTATCACAACCATCCATCTTTTCCAGCCAAATCGAGTGGCTTAGATCTAATTTTAGGTGGCTTAGGAGATACCAGCACGCTCACCGGCAACCCACCTTTGCACAAGGTCGATCGACTTGCTCGAACTGACATGCAGCGCCTCGATTCGCTTTCCCAAAAGAGGTTCAGCCATGCGGCCCCTAAAACCCTAAAAATCGCGTCAATGAAAGTGGACAACTTCCACAGATAGATCACATCCATCCAACTTCGCCAACCTAGTTGGATGGCATAAATTTATTTTTCAAACGCTAACAAAGTAGCATGACAATCACCGACCACCTCTCTTTCACGGGGAGCGATCGACCAATTGATAGCTCGTCCATGCGGCCTTCAAATGATCACCCAAAGATGACCGGTCATGCTACCCTTTTAAGACGCCCAATCCGCGACTTATCCAATCAAGCTCTAAAACAATGATGCTTCATACACGTCAATTACTTTGAGCTGCTTAAATGCGATGCTTTGCATGCATCGAGTATATACATAATTTTATGTCGGCCTCATAAACAACTTGGTTGTTTCACCTAATAGCACCATATGCTATTCTCCGCGGAAAATCTCACGGCTTGACCCACTCATTCGAGACATCAAACATGTCACAAACTGGGGGATACTTATTGGGGTGTTGGTCTGGCGTTTTACAGCGTGCCGCGTGCAACGCGTCCACTACGAGAACGTGTCAGGAAAAGACGAACGATTAACAACGGTGAAAGTAGTGAGTGAAGATGTGACCACGTAATGATCACCACCTCTTACACAACTCCACTAATTCACTACTTAATCTTCTCCACTTCCTACGAGATCAGGGGTATGCTCAAATGACTTGTATAAATAGGTTTTCGACCTATTTCAACATGGAGAACACAAGTGTTATCAACATAAGTACCATTTTCTGATACACAAGTCATAAACATCCACACCTTCATAATTCAACACTCTGATCTCAAACACCTTCTCTGCTTTCCTCCCTAAGATCAACCCTTCTCCTTCACCTTGTGACCGAATTGAATATGGAACGTCCATTTCTTGGTTTAGGCCAGAGTCTTACGGATTGATTTCTCGAACCTAAAATCATTCCCGTGCAGTGCATTTATTCAAGGTTTGAATTCGTTTCTCATCAACACACCCCAAATTACCAAAAACAACAGAATTAGTTTTTACCCCAAAACAACTGGCGACTACAGCGGGAGGTTAATCTCTCGGTTGCAAGATCATTTTCATTTTCAATTTTCTAGAATTCGAGAGATTTTATTTTTTAGGTCTAAATTAACCCAATTTCGTTTCAGTCACAAATCTCAACTTCCGTTCTGTAATGCATCCTCGTCAGTCAAGCTCTCCGAAAGTCATGAATGATCGAAACGCAATCACCGTGGAAGACATAGCTAGGGTGTTAAAAGATATCCTCGCAATTCAGGTCGATATCTCTAAACGGAAAAACGAGATGCTTTGTATTTTAAGAAATATGGTAAGCCGGTTGTGGAAGGAGTCGGCTAACGTTCGCCTGTAGGACACCATTAACGATAAAGATGACATCGTATCTTTATCTGAAGTCCGTGCTTCTACCAGCAGTGATGCAAACAGTATACGTAACCACATCGGATATGAGCCGAAGGAAACAATCGACAAAATCCATCCAGCAACGAAGGGACGAAGCAGTTTCACAGGGAAAAGGACTCGCCGGGAGTGTCACAATACCTGCAGAATAAGAACCAAGGCCCGTCTTATGAAACTCTGTTGGAGATTATATATCTCAAGACCCTTGCAGAAGTTCAGAGAGTTGTTCAACGTTCCACACTCCCAACCACAACGGCTTTACCAAACAAAGAAGCACCTGAAGAAGGGAAAATTTTCCAAGGCCACCACGAAGAAAAAAACTTCACGAATAAACGGTACTCAGTTCAACCGTGTCGCAGCGCCACTGATACAGGACCCTCGAGAGAAGTTGCACCTCAGCAAAATCGCCAATCTTAGCGATCCGCGTCTATGTAAACGCATGTCTCAGCCACACTCTCGAAAGGGCCTCGTATTAAAGCCCGCAAGAATTCTCACGACAACAGCCGCAAACACAAGAAAAACTGAACTCAGGGTACCCGCACTTCCCATTTCCAATGAAGAAGGTTCTGGAGTTGTTGGAAGCCTGGGTGCAAGACGGAGTAGTTCAACTACCTCCAGTATAGCGTTCACCAACTGATCAAGAGATGATTGATCCGAGATATTGTCATTACCACAACTTCATCCATCACCCAAGCAGTGAATGCAACGGCCTGAAACGCATTGTCTGGGAGAAAATCAATTCAAGGGAGCTGCGCCTATGAACTGGGAATATTTCCTCTCTCCACAAGCCGACATGCGCAGTTTCACCGGAGAGATCGAATCAGCTGGGTACTTTTCATTAGCAGAGGTCATTAGCATAGGCGTGTTACAACAACTCGGGTCGCAACTTGGATTTTAAGCAATTGTCCGGGAAAGCCCAATTTCGTTCGTTGGAACCTCGTCAACAAGTAAGTCTCGTTAAAACAATTATTTGTACGATAAATCTTTTGGAAATTTGCTGGAGACTCGACGCACGCATCCCATTTTGGAAATGAAATCATTATCGTTCTCAATATCCATTTTATGTTTCACTTTACATGTTTACCTTTCGTGCAACGTTTGCAATTTTCATGCAACATACCCAATTTCTCTAAGTTGCATCACTTAGCATTCAAAAATGAGAATTTCTGTTTGAGTAGTTGACCCAGTCATAATTCCTCTCAGAAAAACTACTCATGAATTATCCCAAAATCAAACTCAAATATCTTCATAAAAAGCACTCACTTGCTAGTTCAAAACAAAGAAAGAGAGAAATTTATCAAATCATGAAAGGAATTCCTCACGTCACTCAAAGACACCTAAAAGATAAAGAAAAAACATAAATTTTCTAAGGAAAGCCGTCCAGCAAAAACTCGTTCTTCTTGACAAAGGCGTCTTTCATGTTCTGGAGAGCAGTCTGCTTCAGCTTCAACTCCTGGGACAACTTCTCGACTTCTACCTCTTGCTGAGTAATGAAGCTCGGGGATGGAACATCCTCCATTTGACCTTGCAGCTCTTGGACTTTAGAGAATCCTTCACAAAACCAGGAGGCGTTAAACTCATACTACACGAACACGTCTCGATGGAACTTCCAGCTTTCAATTACCTCCTCAGAAACGGTGCGCCCAGTCATATTCTCATGCCATAAATGGAGGATAGAGCTTCTTCGACGCGTTTAACTAATGCAAAGCGATTTTTAAGATTCTTGGAAGTGGCGATGTGACCATGCTTCTTCCATATCTTGGTGTATAACTCCTCATACTTAGCTGGCACACTGAATCCTCCAACCAGCACATGATCTATGAAAGGGCGTCAAAAGGAGGGTCAAAAGTGGCCCCAGCTGCGGAGTGCACAACTAATGTGTTGTTGATCACAGGAGGCTCCTTAAAGGGAAGCACCTCTACAACCCTAGATGTAACGTCTCCCGTGGTCCCTGCATCATCATTTCCCTAAACCCCTAGATGTCACGGTCTCGTCTCCTGGCTCGCTGGAATGGTCAGGTTCCTTACCATGCTTGGAGACGCTTCCTTCGTCGCCGACCGAGTCTTTGTCATCCATGTCTTCACCCTCAAGAGGTTCAATATCACCGGATTTCTCTAAAGCAACATTATTACTACGTGGTAACCTCGTAAAAACATTCTCCTTCCTGAGACACTGATTTTGAACGAGAAGCACATTCAGCGAGGATTTCTCGAGATGAATAAAATCAGTGAAGTCAAAATAGGAAAACTTAAAGTACCTATATATGGTAAGAATTGAAAACCACCAGTCCACCTTCTTGCTTATTAGACCTCTCTCCTACATCTTGGGGACTACAGTCATCAAAAACGTCAGCCCTGGTTCTCTTGCCCGGAAGCGGCTTCAACAATTTATGTTGCTTCGGAATTTCGGGAGTAGTCTCGCCGCGAGGAACTGTTACGACTTCTTCCGAGAACTTCTGGAAAGCTAGTAGCTCTTCCCTCCGAAAAACCTTATACCTACTAGTCGCCACCGATTTTCTTCCGAAGAGTAGGAATAGAAGGCTTTGCTTTGCTACAAAGACGCTAGCATCGAGAACAGACGACACAAGATCCGCTGGAGGCATTGGCGGACGATAAAATGGGATTCCTTGTGAAAAAACGGGGGTCTGACAACAACACCCAATATTTCTCTTAGCAACTGTATGGACTAACTCCGAAATACTTTCTAGAGAATCAACTAGACAGTCAGACTCAATCTAGGTAAAAGTATCTCAAGGAGTTAATATCTCTCTCTTGTTTTGATTTACTCAAGCTAATAGAAATCAACGAGTCTTTAATCAAACACAAGGGATAACTTGGATGGTACCAAAGACCAATATCCAAGGATCAATCAATATCAATCAACAACTGAAGGTCGGATTTCCAATTGATTGATTCAAACGCACAACCTGTATTATTTCAATTATATAAACAAATATAATGCGGAAATAGAAATAACACAGACACCAGAAATTTTGTTAACGAAGAAACCGCAAATGCATAAAAACCCCGGGACCTAGTCCAGATTGAATACACACTGTATTAAGCCGCTACAGACACTATCCTACTGCAAGCTAACTTCGGAATGGACTGTAGTTGAACCCCAATCAATCTCCCACGGATCCAAGGTACAGTTATGCTCCTACGCCTCTGATCCCAGCAGGATACTGCGCACTTGATTCCCTTAACTGATCTCACCCACAACTAAGAGTTGCTACGACCCAAAATCAGTAGCTTTGATAATAAAAAAATCTGTCTCACACAGACAAGTCTATCAAAGGATCAATCTATCTCAAACAGATAAACCCTAAAGTTTTTGTTCCGTCTTTTGATAATAATCAAGGTGAACAGGAACCAATTGATAATCCGGTATTATATTCCCGAAGAATAGCCTAGAGTTATCAATCACCTCACAATAATCTTAATCGTATGGTAGCGAAACAAGATGTTGCGGAATAACAAACAATGAGACGAAGATGTTTGTGATTACTTTTTATATCTTGCCTGTCGGAGATATCAATCTCAAGACAATCAATCTGATTGTACTCGTACGATAGAAGATGCAAGATCAGATCACACAACTACGATAAAAGTAGTATCGGTCTGGCTTCACAATCCCAATGAAGTCTTTAAGTCGTTAACCTGGTTTTAGAAGAAGAAAACCAAAGGTTAAAGGAGAATCGACTCTAGCACGCAAACTAGTATCACACGTAAGGTGTGGGGATTAGTTTTGCACAATGCTAGATGTCTCCTTTATATAGTTTTTCAAATCAGGGTTTGGAATCAATGTTAGCTTAGTAACAAAGCATTCAATATTCACCGTTAGATAAAAACCTGATTCAGATTCAAGCTAATATTTCTCAACCGTTAGATCAAAAACTTAGCTTGTTGCACACACTTGACAATGCATGCTTCTAGGTTTTTTAACCTTACCCAAATGTATGCACTTGTTGGTTCGACAATAGTTAACCAAAAGGTTAGCCATATGAGCATTTCATATCAACCATGTTCTTCTTCACCATAACTAGTTCAAATGACTTCAAATGAACTAGTTAGAGATTTGTTCAATTGCAAGGAAATCTTATGTACTACATAAGACACAATTGAAGCAAAGATGATTTGATTCACTTGAATCAGTTCATGAACTTTTATAGCCACGGTTTGCAAACTGCATTCCTTAGTCTTTTTAAGTTTAAGTTCAGAAATCATCTTCAAATATATAACCTTCTTAAGTTCGCAGACTAGGTTCGCAGGCTTAAGTTACCAGGCAGAGTTTACAAACTCCAGCAGAAGTTCTCCGGTATGAGAACTTCGCCGGTTCGCAGACTGGGTTCACGGACTGAGTTTGTGGACTTAGCTTCACGCAAGTAGTTGACAACAGCGGAAATTCTCGGGTTTGAGAACTTCGGCAGTTCGCGGACTGAGTTCACGGACTTGGCTCACGCTATTCTTCCGGTTCTCTTGATCAACAAAGTTCGTAAACTTTGTTTCAAGGAATATGACTTATACATAAATGTGTTTCCACAACAATGCTTATGTCCACCATTGGTTATATAATCTAAACTCTCATTTCAATCATTGAAATATTCTTAGAGGACGTTATATAGTTGTTACACCATTTCTCGTCAAATCAATTTTCAAGATGATTTGAGACATATCATGACTTTTGTCACATGGTAAAGATTAACTTGATCGAAGCGAAAAGCTTACCAACACATATTTCTAGATATAGATAGGTGAGGTATACTCGGCTCGAAATACCAAATGTGTATAATCAAGTCTATATATATAGCATACGACTTCTTGTCTCAAAGAGTAGGAGATAGAGTAGATAGACTTTTGAGTGATAGATGATAGACGCATTTATGTGTCTAGTATATATTAATTGTACACATTGTTAGTGCTCGAATTTGTACTTATTTGGTTATTTTATTTATTTGTAGGTGTTTTTGGAAAAATAAGGCTTTGCGGCGAAATTGGCTAAAAATGTGGTATTTGGACCTCCGTTGATAGTGTACCGGAAGCCCCCCAGAAGTGTACCGGAAGTACCCCATAAATACCCCGGAGGAACCCCAAAGAAGTGCGGAAAACATCCCGGAAGAATTGCGAAAGGCACCACTAAGTTGGATAAGGGGCACCCCATTTCAGGGCATGTGCTAAAGGGACTCTCGAAGTGGATAAGGGGAGGTCATCTTCATAGTTTCAAACTGAAAAAATGGCGGGAAAATGCATGCAAGAACTGGCAGATTTCATGTTCAATCTTGGAGCTGTTTTAGAGCGATTCAATGGGTGTATTTGGTATGTATGGACTCTACAAGACATAAGGGGCCTGTTTAAATCGTCTAGACCCAGCCAATTGGGCTGGATAAGTCGGAAAAATCACACGAAGTCCAAACAGGGACACGTACTTTCTGTTGAAGTTTCAAAGATTTTTTGAGAGAGTTTTGGGCGAGTCTCACGCTGGATAGACTCTCTATAGTATTATTCAAGTCCTGGGAGAGTCTTGGGGAAAGTTTATAGCTAACAAACGCGTACAGGGAGATGACAGGAGAGATATTCTCTCAACAGCGCAGAGAAGAGAAAAAAAAGAAGAAGTCGGATTCACTCGAGATTTTTGGGGGTTTGGTAGCTATATAAGTGTTGGGTCGAGTCATAGGAAAGTTTTTAGAAACCCGGAGGAGAGAGTTTAGATCCCAGGAGAGCCGTGGAGAATCGATTGAAGACCAAACAGTTCTGCTGTTGTTGTTGTTCTTGAAGCCGTGAAGAACACGAAGAACAGACACTTCAGAAGTGTCGTTCTTCAACAGTTCCAACAGCGAACATGCTGTGTCGCTGTTTACAGCACACGACTTGTATCGTTCTTTCCAGCAGCTTACACCCTTTGTAAGAACATCCTGTGTTGCTATTTACAACACTTTGGTTCTATCGTTTCTTCTCAGCACTTACACCATTTGTAACAGTGACGTTGTAACACTTCTACAGCGTTGCTAATTCCTATTTCATCATATAATCATCAATAAAAACACCTATTTTAGCCATGAAGTTATCTTGTGAGTGTGTTTTTGGGATGAGGAGCTAAACCCATTAGCCAAGGCAACGGAGGAAGCCATTGTTCCACATTAATTGGTATAATTCTAATTTTACTATTTATTTGCAATATTATTATTTGATTATTTGCATGGGATTGAATTGAAATATTAGTTCTTATTGAATAGTTGTGAATTAATTTGATGAAGCATGCTGGGTTTTAAATACTTTTGATGTTTTATACTCTTTGATTACAACTATTACTTCAAGAATATATTTGAGGCAAATATTAGAATTATTTTTAAAGATAGAATTGCATGAATATTATTTAGAGTTTACTATTTATTTGGTCAATGGTGGAATCCTAGTCTTGGTATTTTTCTACAAAACTTTGAATTATTTTATTTAGTTGCTTGTTTAATTTAAATCTATAAAAATTGTTTTCTTCACAAGTCTGAAAAGAACCCAGTTTTTACCACTTTTACAACATCATTTGAAAATACATCAAATTTTTGGCGCCGCCGACGCAAATTTGTGTTTAGGTAGCATTTTTTTTAGATTTATTTTATTTTTATTTTTATTATTATTGTTCTTCTTTACATTTTTGGGTTTTTTTTGTTTCCTTGCAGATTTTTGAAGATTGGAGCGAAAGACAATTTTGCCAAAGCTTGTGGTGATTTACTTAAAGTTTGGGAGCGAAAAGCAAAGCTAAAGGAGCGAAAGAAGAAGATTTTCTTTATTTTGTAAAAGAGAGGGAAAAAAAAAGAAGAGAGATTTTTGTTTTTTTTAGGCTTTCATTTTTGTTTTTGCACTTTATTTTTGGACTTTGGACTGTGAACTTTGGACATTTTATTTTTATTTTTTATACCCTACGGAAGGGTACCCTTAAATATAAACTTTTTGCAGGGAAGGACGACGATTATAATATCGTCTCGGCCCCTCGGGTTCGCACACGACATAGGAGTCGTGGCCCGAGTCGACAACAACGGTTCATCCCCCGTCTGGTACGGGAGGTAAGTCCAATCGAAACACTCGCGAATCCCCTGCAAGCGAGTTACTGTACTCCTTAAGGTGCTAATTGTTTGAGGACGAACCAGACTGTCTTTATTTTCCTAGTAAAGGGAAAGGCCTGGCCTAAACAAGATAAGGGTTCGGATTTCATCACTGCTCCCTTCTTGCCCGCCTTAGGAGAACAAAACCTAACGCGAACCTAAGCCTAAAATTTGGACTAGAAAGAGACCTATAGGGTATCGAGCTTAACAGGACA
Organism: Papaver somniferum; assembly: GCF_003573695.1. NCBI lineage: Eukaryota > Viridiplantae > Streptophyta > Magnoliopsida > Ranunculales > Papaveraceae > Papaver > Papaver somniferum. The sequence continues at coordinate 12,483,481 of NW_020622934.1, forward strand.
ATCATTCGAAAAATATTGGTTACTCTTTTAAGCACACCTCGAAGTTCTTGACGGTTTCTGCGAGTTGAATGCGTGACTGCGCCGCATTGGATCGGTGAGGTTTTGGGTATCAAAGCTCCACTGAGCTTCCCTCGCCTCGATTCAACTTACTTTAACTCGGATTGATTCCATAGGGGTTTGCTTAAATTGTAACTAATTCCCTTTCGAAGGATTAGAAGCTGGTCTAGAAACAATCTAAGTGGAGCCATCATGCTTGTTGTTTGCTAGAAATCTTTAGGTTTGCTGTGGTAAAGTCGAGTCAGCCTGCTGTGTGATTGCTAGAACCTTCCTGTTAGGATATTTATTTCTTTTTGAATTCTTTTTAGTGTATGCCCGATTTTGTTAATAGGGCTTGGAAAAGAGATACTCTAGGTCGATTGATTAGCGAAAAACCTAGTAGTTCTTCTGATTTAAGCAGGGAGCTCGAAGATTCTTCTTTTGAGAGCCCTGTTTTTGGAAACTTCAGTTTTGAGAACCTATCTCTTCGTGATAAAAGTACCCCTAGTACTCCATTTGTGCCAACGATGGCAACTTTGAAAGATTACATGTTCCCAACTAGGACCAACCGAGCTTCATGCATTAAATTGCCAGCCACTACGGCTAATTTTGAGATAAAACCTAGTATTCTTCAGATGATCCCTATATTCTTAGGAAAGGATGATGAGAACCCTTATTTTCATATTAGGGACTTTGAGGAAATTTGTGGTACAATTAGAATAAAAGACCTTACTGATGAAGTCTTGAAACTTAAAATGTTTCCTTTTTCCTTGAGAGATAAAGCCAAGACCTGGCTGAACAACCTACCATCTGAATCCATTGAAACATGGAAGGAACTTATTGATGCTTTCTATATGAAATTCTACCCTAAGCATAAAAATGCAGCTGTTAGGCAGAAAATTAGTGCTAGTGTGCAACAAGAGGGAGAGTCTCTTTATAGGTTTTTAGAGCGATTCAATGATCTCCTATCTCAGTGTCCTCACCATGGATTTGATAATATGAAACTCGTACAGATTATTTATGATGGTTTAGACTATTCGACCAAAGCCATGGTTGAGTCTATGTGGACTGGTGAGTTCACTAGTAAAAATGCTGATGATGCTTTTACCTTCTTAGGAGCTATCGCTGAAAAATCCCAACAGTGGGAATCTTGTGTTGAACCCCCTAAAAGACTCTTGGTCAATAGAAGTAGCACCAATATGGTAGATACGAGTTTTGCGTCAGATGCTAAGTTTGCTGCTTTGTCCAGAAGGTTAGAAGCTTTGGAAATGGGTCAGTCTAAAAATAGGTCCCTTGTTGAACCTAATAAAGCCTCTCAAGTCTCTAGTTGTGGAATAGAGCCCGATAATTCATTTTGGGAAGGTCAAGTTAGTGAAGAACAAGCCCCTGCTGTCTACAACAATGCTAGGTTTGAGAACCGTCAGAAGTTTGACCCATAATCAGAAACCTACAACCCTAGTTGGAGAAACCATCCTAATTTCTCTTGGTCTAAGGTCCAGAGTCAAGGCCAGTCTAGAAATTCTCATCCTCCCCCAGGTTTTGGTTTTAAGAACTCTTCAGGTCAAACCCAGTTTCAGAAAACTTCTGAGAAAAAGATCTCTACCTTAGAAGAAACTCTCACTATGTTAGCAAATAACCATGACATGCTATCAAAGAACCACCTTAGATTTCAACAAGAAACTAGGCAAGAGTTGAAGAATAATTCCCAGAGTCTTGCCAAATTAGAACTTCAAGTAGGACAAATAGCTAAGTTTATAAGTGAGATAGAAAATGGAAGGTTCCCTAGTCATACTGATCCTAACCCCAAAGGAGAGAAATCATACAATCATGTGAATGCTGTCACAACCCTAAGGAGTGGAAAGAAAGTTGATAACAAGGTTTCCATGCCTGATAGTGAACATGCTGTAGTTCACCCTACTGAGCCAGAAAATGAGGAGACTGATAGAGTCTCTAAAGAGACCAATGAGGGTCCTGTTAAGCCCGGCTTTGTTCCCAGAGCCCCGTTTCCCCAGCTGCTAGTTCCGACTAAAAGGGAGTACAACTTTAATGATATATTGGAGGTTTTTAAGAAGGTTAATATCAACCTTCCATTATTAGATGCAATTAGGCAGATTCCCTCTTATGCCAAGTTCCTTAAGGACTTGTGTACGCGAAAGCGTAAGCTCAGTGTCCAGAAGAAAGCCTTCATAGCTAGTCATGTGAGTTCTATTATTCAGAATACCACTACTCCTAAGTATAAAGACCCAGGGTCCCCTACCATTTCTTGTACAATAGGTAAATACCGTGTTGAGAAAGCATTGCTTGACTTAGGAGCCAGTGTGAACTTACTTCCGTACCATGTGTACCTTAAGCTAGGACTTGGTGAGATGAAACCTACCCACGTAACACTTCAATTAGCTGATAGGTCCGTTAAAGTTCCTCGTGGTGTGATCGAGGATGTTCTCATAGAGGTTGACAAGTTTATTTATCCAGTGGATTTTATTATCCTAGATACCCAACCTGTCCCTGACCCAGAGAACCAAATACCAGTGATTTTAGGTCGCCCGTTTTTAGCCACGTCTAATGCGATCATAAACTGTCGAAATGGTATTATGAATCTATCCTTTGGTAATATGACTATTGAGTTGAATATTTTTAATGTCAATAAGCTACATTCTGAGCTAGATGACACGTGTATTGAAGAGGTCAACATGATAGGAACCTTAGTTCCGAAGTTTGTACCAAACACCGAATCGGAAGATCCATTAGAGGGTTGTCTAGCCCGTTTTAGCATGGATTTCGACGATGATAGCAACATTGAACAAGTAAATGCTCTGTTGGATTATATTCCTATGTTAGATACCGATAGATGGAAATCTAGGTTTGAACCATTACTAGCTACCGAATCTACCTTAAGCCCTTATTTCGAATAGCCTAAAGATCCTCCTAAGTTGGACCCCAATTATGCATTTGTAGTCCCATCTGAGATTTTGCCTATAACTTAGTATTTGGATAGTGATCAGGAGAATAGGCCAGAGACCATGCTTCAAGAAAATAAGGAAGTTTTAGAGTGGACCATAGCAGCTATGAAGCAAGTAGAGGATGAACCACCTGATTATAACTTAGAGAAAGCAATTGACCTTTTTCAAGAACCCGATGGTCTAGAAATAAGGAACATTGTGACTAGTCTATGTAGAGGCACCAAAAATTCTAAGTTTGGGGGTACAGAACTAGAAGAATCTGTTGAGCATTTTAAGGACTGGGAAGATCCGGAAATCCAAGCAATAATTAAAGGTTTGTCTGAGAGTAGTGAAAACCCTAAGTTTGGGGGTAGTAATGATTCTTGTGATCGTCAAGTATCCCCATTGGAAGTCCCTAACTTGGGACTCAAGCCTAGTGCATCTGAGGTATCGCTTGAGTCTATTCAGACTCCACAACCTGATCCGTCTGATACTGTTCAGGAGGAAATCCATATATTAGAAACCCGTTTTTCGGATGAATCTATTTTTCAAGACACTCTTATGAAGCCCAACTGGAGGCTCTGGATAGATCCGGTTGTCTTGCAAGAAACCTTAGATGAGGATGTGCTCCTTCTGTTCATTTTTCTGAACCAGTGAAGTTGTCTCATATTGATGTTAGCTCTATTTGGTATTATGGACCCACAACTTTTTCGGCTATTGGTATATGACTTTGGAAGGTGAAGATCCTTTTTGAGGTATTTGATGTCTGGCTGAAGACTTTAAACTTAGCACTTCTTGGGAGGTAACCCAATATCACGCAACACGGTAATATCTTTCCTTATCTCTTTTGCTTCAAATGGTAACAGTTTCTCCTTGTTCATGCTTTTTTTTTTTCATCTTTAGAACATTGAGGACAATGTTAGATTTAAGTTTGTGGGTATGGGAGAAACTTTTTAGTTGCACTTTTGAAACTTCTAGAGTCACATGGTATCCGGTTAGCTAAGTTTACATATTGTTTCTCACCGAAAAGATAGAAATTGGAATGCTACAGATAACAACTTATTGAGACATTAGAGAAAAAGACATTGAGATCCTTAAAATTCGGGAGAGAACTTGTTCTTTTTAGAGGGTAACCGTGATGGACCTAACCATACATGATGGAAAGGCAAGTAGGTCAGGAAATGCCAGAAAGACAAAGCAACCTCACAATGTAGTCTTAGTTACTGGATTGCGACTCTCTCTCAGTAGAAACTTATCATCATCAACAAGCGGAGCGACATCAAAATCTATGAAAAAAGTGAAGACGTTTTAGGTTTAGAAGCAACAATAGAAGAGAATAATTCAAAAATCAAAGTTGAAGTTATAAGAGTAAATGATATAAGTTGTTAGAATCCATGATACCAAGACATCACAAGTTGCGAAGATCCAAGTTTTGAAAGTCCTTCTCTCATGGCCATGTAAATTTTTGTCTTGTATTTTTTTCTATTTTAGCCAAAAAAACAAATGAAAAAAAATGAAAGAATGAAAAAAAAAAGCAAAAAAAAAAAATGAAAAATGAATGAAAAAAAAATGAAAAATGAATGAGAAAAAAAAATGAAAAATAAAAATAAAAATGAAACATCATTACGTTCTTTTTGTTCAATAAGGCCATAGGGAAGAAGAAATTTATAAGTCAAGCAAGAAATTGAAGAGAAAAGTTAATTGTCAAGGTTCTATGAGGTTCGAGAGTTTATTATCAACAGTTGAATACCGCAGAAGGCGTTGTTTCTACTGGGCACTGTGAGAGAGTCGAAGAAAGATGCATTTTGGTTGCTTTGTTAGTCTGCTTTCAATCTGACACAAGATCTTTCTAGCACTGGTTTAACTCATCACACGTAATTAGTCCAGCTGTATAGCAGATGTCCCTCTCATTTTTATCTCTCTCCTAATCTTATCCAGCTGTAAAGCAGCGGACGCATATTACAATGTTTATCTAGCTGTATAGCGGATATCTCTTTATCTAACAGTCGTGTGGATGTGTCTCCCCTTTTCTTCAGTTAGCTTTAGAGCTGACACCTTTAATTTCTCTGGCATTCTAGTTACTTGGAGATAGGTTGAGAATATGTATGTCCTCGTAGCTCTTTGGATACTTGTGACCAATTAGGAGTAAAGGTTTTGTGGGCATATCTCTGGTAAGCCCTCCCGAGACTTTAACTCGGCCACTAGGGCCACCTAGGGATGCAATCGACGATGCCTGCGACAGTGAGTTAGGATTTTATTTTCTATTTGATTTGCTCGGGACTAGCAAATAATAAGTTTGGGGCTATTTGATAGACGCATTTATGTGTCTAGTATATATTAATTGTATACATTGTCAGTGCTCGAATTTGTACTTATTTGGTTATTTTATTTATTTATAGGTGTTTTTGGAAAAATAAGGGTTTGCGGCGAAATTGGCTAAAAATGTGGCATTTGGACCTCCGTTGATAGTGTACCGGAAGCGCCCCAGAAGTGTACCGGAAGTACCCCATAAATACCCCGAAGGAACCCCAAAGAAGTGCGGAAAACATCCCGGAAGAATTGCGAAAGGCACCACTAAGTTGGATAAGGGGCACCCCATTTCAGGGCATGTGCTAAAGGGACTCTCGAACTGGATAAGGGGAGGTCATCTTCATAGTTTCAAACTGAAAAAATGGCGGGAAAATGCATGCAAGAACTGGCAGATTTTGTGTTCGATCTTGGAGCTGTTTTAGAGTGATTCAATGGGTTTATTTGGTATGTATGGACTCTACAAGACATAAGGGGCCTGTTTAAATCGTCTAGACCCAGCCAATTGGTCTGGATAAGTCGGAAAAATCACACGAAGTCCAAACAGGGACACGTACTTTATGTTGAAGTTTCAAAGATTTTTTGAGAGAGTTTTGGGCGAGTCTCACGCTGGATAGACTCTCTATAGTATTATTCAAGTCCTGGGAGAGTCTTGGGGAAAGTTTATAGCTAACAAACGCGTACAGGGAGATGACAGGAGAGATATTCTCTCAACAGCGCAGAGAAGAGAAAAAAAAGAAGAAGTCGGATTCACTCGAGATTTTTGGGGGTTTGGTAGCTATATAAGTGTTGGGTCGAGTCATAGGAAAGTTTTTAGAAACCCGGAGGAGAGAGTTTAGATCCCAGGAGAGCCGTGGAGAATCGACTGAAGACCAAAAAGTTCTGCTGTTGCTGCTGTTCTTGAAGCCGTGAAGAACACGAAGAACAGACACTTCAGAAGTGTCGTTCTTCAACAGTTCCAACAGCGAACACGCTGTGTCGCTGTTTACAGCACACGACTTGTATCGTTCTTTCCAGCAGCTTACACCCTTTGTAAGAACACCCTGTGTCGCTATTTACAGCACTTTGGTTCTATCGTTTCTTCTCAGCACTTACACCATTTGTAACAATGACGCTGTAACACTTCTACAGCGTTGCTAATTCCTATTTCATCATATAATCATCAATAAAAACACCTATTTTAGCCATGAAGTTATCTTGTGAGTGTGTTTTTGGGATGAGGAGCTAAACCCATTAGCCAAGGCAACGGAGGAAGCCATTGTTCCACATTAATTGGTATAATTCTAATTTTACTATTTATTTGCAATATTATTATTTGATTATTTGCATGGGATTGAATTGAAATATTAGTTCTTATTGAATAGTTGTGAATTAATTTGATGAAGCATGCTGGGTTTTAAATACTTTTGATGTTTTATACTCTTTGATTACAACTATTACTTTAAGAATATATTTGAGGCAAATATTAGAATTATTTTTAAAGATAGAATTGCATGAATATTATTTAGAGTTTACTATTTATTTGGTCAATGGTGGAATCCTAGTCTTGGTATTTTTCTACAAAACTTTGAATTATTTTATTTAGTTGCTTGTTTAATTTAAATCTATAAAAATTGTTTTCTTCACAAGTCTGAAAAGAACCCAGTTTTTACCACTTTTACAACATCATTTGAAAATACATCAATAAGTCTTCACATACCTTTTTGTCGAGAAGTTCCACCTGTTCCTTGAGTAGTTCTTCTACTTGTATGATGAATCGCCATGAAGTCCTTGAGCTCAACTACACTTTCTATCCTAGTCCGAGATTTAGATATAATAAACTAGAAATCAAGACTTATAGTTTTGATCACTAACATTGACAAACATGCTTGAGATAGCAACGCATGCGAGTTCGACCGAGCAATGCTCTAACACCTTGATCAAATCCCATGTGGCCAGCGGCTCTGTCAATGTTATAAGGAACTGCAGTAAGAAACTCATCAAAAAAAAGATGGAATATATCCCGGTATACAACTTCGCAGGAATATAATCTCTCCAGGGCTCATATTCTTTCCATCGGTGTGCAACACGATGTCAGGGGAGGTAGCAAAGGTCTTTGGTTGAACCACAGAAGAATGAGCCGGTTCCCACGGGCGGAAATCTATGGCGTACACGTTATCGAGAAAATCAGTAAGCTTTAATCCAGGTTTTGGACGTCTGTTTTGCCAACAGAGTATTCTCGTACCTCCATATAAGCTATAAAACGAAGTTGTCGGGACAAGAGCATAACCTTTGAAGTGTTCCCATAAGCACGCCTGGAGGAAAGCAACGTGAACATGCGATTCCACTTTCTTATATCCGTTGGAAGCATGCATATCTACTGCCAAGGAATCCATATGAGAGTACGATGACCCAAGGAATAAGCTGCCTAAGAGGAGGACCACGCTTGCGCCAACTTAATAGCAAACATGATAAGATCGCATCTTATGGTCTTCTTACCCGAGCCATCATCAAAGACGTATCTAGACATCCACAAGGACAGAAATGTGACTACACTGAGTTCATCATCCAGAGCTTGGCCCGGTCACTGTTTTGTAGGAAACCATTCAGATACACACCAAGTATAAAAGCATTTCTCACCATTTTTCTGTTGGTTATATTCTTCTGCCTTTTGAACTAAAGCATCAAGCGTGACGCCTTCTGCGGTGGATAGTTTATAGTTGAAACTTCTCGCAATTAGGAGATTCAGCAACGCGGCTACGGTTTCCAAAGTAATGGTCATTTCTCCCCATCTACATATAGCTGTGTGCGTAGGAGGACACCATCGAGAAATGAAAATAATTAAACCTGCAACATCTTTCCTAATGTGAAGCGTTGCGGACACCATGATAGGATCAACGATTTGTGCCTTAGTCAAGTTATTCTTGATACGCTCATTTCCCAACATGTGCCTCATCCATCCTTCATAAGAGCGTAGTGGAGTATGGAAAACCTTGAATTCAATGGGAGAAGCTGGATATTCTTTCTTTTGGAGACAAAACCTCATCACACGTGCCGGAGAAACTGACGGAGCAGCTTCTTCATTCTCTGAGCCTGTAAGTAATGTTATCGTATGACCAGGATGATTTCTAACATTTGGATAAGGCACGACGAAGAGCTCATCATCTATATTAAGCATATCGTTGGAGTTCTTAACACACTTCAGTTTATCAGCAGCATTACTTCCAGGTGGTATCTTAACAAGAGCTTCTTAGTTTATTTTCGAGCAACTACAATGAAGCACAATGAAATAGGGTTATTATTTCATGCTAAGAGGGGATCATATGCACAACCTGTTAATTCAACATGATCACTAATTGTCGAAGTTCATGGAAAAAGAAACGGCCACTATATGCTCGATCGTCCTCATAGCCACTATATGCTCGATCGTCCTAACGGCCAGTAAATGCTCGATCGTCCTTATGTCACTACATGCTCGAACGTCCTATTGGCCTCGAAGCAAGCATGTACAACTGGGACCAATAGGATCTACACCCACTCGGACACAAAAATAAATGAAAATGGAAGAGGTCGCATAAAGCCGTGTATTGGCCATAAGGATGTATGGCCATGGTCGAGTTGAACACACAAACAGACGAACGGGGTACTATGCTCACGTCCTAAACCTAAAGTTAGTTTTGCATGAAAAAAATAAATAAGAAAGGGAGCAGACGGTGGCATCCAACTTAGGTTTGTTCGTTTATTGGTGATCTTAGCAATGTTAACTACTCTGCTATCGATTCTACTGGTGGAATTCACTACAATATCACCAACAAAGAAGTTTCATTCACAATGGGATGATTCTTTCGAGATTCAAAGAAGCTACACCTAAAACTAGAGTTTGCCTCCACAAAAAAAAAAGAACTGGGAGTGAAAAGAAAAGATGAGGAAGCATGTACATTGCTACTGGCGGACACGCGACGGCGACGAGACAACTAACGACGGCGGCAAGGGAACGATCAATGCTGAGGACGGGAGCTAGAGAAAACGATAAAAAAGGGGGGTCAACCCCCTTTTATACAAAATCGTTTGGTGGAGTTCTAATAGGAGGAGTTTTCCTCTTTCGATTAAAACACGAAGGGAAGCAGCCGGGCCCACCACACCGACGCCCCACGACCGCGCCAGTGTCGTCCCGTGCTGCCAATGTTTGGATTTTCCCGGTAAGCATCTTCTCTTTTTTCTTCGTCCTATCTTGTATGTGACCATCCAGTGCTTACCCCGCAACAATGTCATTGTTATGTGCTAAGCAGGGGGCTTAATCTTGATGGCGGTTTTTAGTTCAGGGTCAAAATTGTAAAACCATGTATTTAATGCGCTGTCATCCTGCAACGGAACAAAAGCCATTTGAAAGTGATCAGTGTTCAAACATCTTGACTTATATATGTATTGAGCAAGTCGACATATTTATGAAATTTATTAGAATGGTGCATCAATCCCAGATATTCTATAAATTTCAACATGTCGCATTAGTTACTAATGCATAACTCACCTGATATTTTGCTAAGTTCCCAGTCGAACTCCCAATATTAACATGACATGGCGATCAAATGTTCACTCTCACCAGAGTAGAATGAGTCTCCCGAAGTGTAAGTATTGAGATCTGCATGGAAATACCCACATAAGCTACACCACCTTATGATAAAGAGATTAGCATGTTAACACGCCTTTAATTGAAATATAGCGCGATCGAACGCGTTTGAATTCCGTAAGTAAAATCTAGACTGTTCATGTCAGTCTCCAAAAATAATCACGGCCACACGATTTGGCCGCGCGATTTAACAAGCATAGCTTACTCCTAACAGAACTAGGCAATCACTGTAGTGACCACCGGCGAGTCCACTAGTGCCCTAGTCGATCGAGTACCATTACCCTCAGCCACAAGTACTTCAAACACCAACCCCAAACATGGGAGATCGCGCTGTATAAAAATAGCTCGAATGAGCTGAGAAAGAGTCCCAAAATGCATCACGACCGTCCAACTTTTCCAGCCTAGTTGGACGGCTTAGATATTCCTACAAACGATTAAGGAAGTGCCGGAATGTTCATTGGCGTCCCAATTTTCCTCTTTGTCAATCGACTTTCCTGCAGCAAGCCTATAGGGCGCTCAACCGTTTTCCCAAACTCGGACAAACACGCCGTATTCAAAACCCTAAATTGGGTCACGACATTACACAACTTTCGTAAATCTTTCATGTCCGTCCAACTTAGCTAATCTAATTGGACGGCGTAGATCGCATCTCGAATGATGGAAGAAGCACCAAAGCATTCATTGGCGGCCCAACTCCTTCCTTGATCGATCGACCTACTCATGACAAGCCCTTGATGCATCAAGTCGTTCGATCGAATTAGGGAAGACGCGGCCGTTTTTCAAAACCTAATTGGTGTATGTGGCAATATGTTACCGCCGTAAATCGATCACAACCATCCATCTTTTCCAGCCAAATTGAGTGGCTTAGATCTAATTTTAGGTGGACTAGGAGATACTAGCACGCTCACCGGAAACCCACCTTTGCACAAGTTCGATCGAATTTCTCGAACTGACATGCAGCGCCTCGATTCGCTCGCCCAAAACGGGTTCAGCCATGCGGCCCCTAAAACCCTAAAAATCGCGTCAATGACAGTGGACAACTGCCGCAGATTGATCACATCCATCCAACTTCGCCAACCTAGTTGGATGGCATATATTTATTTTTCAAACGCTAACAAAGTAGCATGACAATCACCGTCCACCTCTCTTTTACGGGGAGCGATCGACCAAGTGATGGATTATCCATGCGACCTTCAAATGATTACCCAAAGATGACCGGTCATGCTACCCTTTTAGGACGCCCAATCCGCGACTTCTTCAATCAAGCTCTAAAACAATGATGCTTCATACACGTCAATTACTTTGAGCTTTTTAAATGCGATGATTTACAGGCATCAAATATATACATAATTTTATGTCGGCCTCATAAACAACTTAGTTTTTTCACATAATAGAACCATATGTTATTCTCCGCGGCAAGTCTCACGACTTGACCCACTCATTCGAGACATAAAACATGTCACAAACTGGTGGATACTTACTGGGGTATTGGTCTGGCGGTTTACAGCGTGCGGCGTGCAACGCGTCCACTACGAGAACGTGTCAGGAAAAGACGAACGATTAACCACAGTGAAAGTAGTGGGTGAAGATGTGACCACGTAATGATCACCACCTCTTACACAAATCCACTACTTCACTACTTAATCTTCTCCACTTCCTACGAGATCATAGGTGTGCTTAAATGACTTGTATAAATAGGTTTTCGACCTATTTCAATATGGAGAACACAATTGTTATCAACACAAGTATCCAGAAACCATTTTCTGATACACAAGTCATAAACAACCACACATTCATAATTCAACACTCTGATCTCAAACACCTTCTCCGCTTCCCTCCCTAAGATCAACCCTTCTCCTTCACCTTGTGACCGAATTGAATATGGAACGACCATTTCTTGGTTTAGGCCAGAGTCTTACAGATTGATTTCTCGAACCTAAAAGCATTCCCGTGCAGTGTATTTGTTTAGGGTTTGAATTCGTTTCTCATCAACACACCCAAAATTACCAAAAACAACAGAATCAGTTTTTACCCCAAAACACCGACCTACGTATACAATATACAAAAATTACATGCACTTTTCACCATATTTTATTCATGAGTACGTCAAGTACACCGACGTTGTTGAGGGCGACGGAAATTGTGGTTACCATGTATTCTTAGATCAACTTGGACCCTTTTAGGATGCAAAAGATTGGAATGTAGACCAAATTACTTATGAAAGGGAAAATGTTTGCTTGAATTACGTGGTTTCCCTGATTTCTACAAGCCAATGATGAGATTCGAAAGAGATGAAACAGAGGCGGTGCTAAATGAGAAGTTCCAAGCATTTGAAGGGCGTTTAAGGTGAAACACTGTATTGGATGAGAATTCCAATATGTGGCTATCTACTTGCCAACTCATTCCATTGCGTTATTCATTCCATCTCATATGGACATAGTGTTACATACGCACCAACAAGACGTATTTTTACCAAAGAAAAATCAAAAAAGATAGTCATCACGGGGTTTGTGAACATGAACCATTATATCGTCCTCCAATTGAAATAAGAATGCCCATTACCTCCATTAAGGAGGAGAGACAGTGGTGATAATGAAATATCATTGGGTTAGTATACTAGGTTCGAAGAAAGATTTCAATTGTGGGAGGAATTACAGTTATCGAGGGATGACCCTTGTCTACTAATGACTTCCGATGAGGATGACTATGAGTAAATGTGGTGTGAAGGTTAGTAATATGATAACAATGTTTTTTGAAGGGTGGTGATTAAAATGATAATATGATAAGAATGTGGTAGTAGACAATCTAATTTACTCTTATTATATGTTTACAAAACCAAAGATAATGGTTATTTAGAGGTGCTTACGGCTAGGTTGTACGCCGACACGACCTAGCCGTAATGACCCAATGAACTGGTAAATAAGCTTTTCGCTAACTTACGGTTGAAAAACCAAACCGTGAATAAAATTACGGCTAGAAATCCTACCCGTAATGACCCAATGAACTGGTAAATAAGCTTCTCGCAGAATGAAGGATGAAAGACTTAACCGTGAATAAAATTACGGCTTGAAATCATACCCGTATTTCTGGGTACTGTCAGATTTACGGCTGATAATTTTACCCGTAAAAAAAATTACGGCTGGAAATTCTAGCCATAATACATATTTACGGCTGGTAATCCTAGCCGTAAGTTACCCTAGATTGTCAGTACCAAATTTCACTTTGTTATACTTAAACACGGATCTGATGAATTAAAACACTAGTATCCATTCATTCAAGGTAAATTAATATCCCATGACTTAAAACAAACAAAATCAGTCAAATCCATAACCTGAAACATACTAAAAGTAAGTCTGCATAATGAAAATCTGAAATGACTTAAACAAGTACGTAAAACAATCATCCACTACGACCAACAATTTTGGGAACATCCCCAGAAGATGATGAAGAACTATGGGGAGTTTGAGAACCACTCATCCAATCATCCTCGGCGTTAGTATAGAGATCATCCTTCGTTGGATTATGTAACTCCTGAAGCCTAAGAAGCAGTGTTTTTTGTTGGTCGCAATCCAAATATAAAACCTCTTTAATGTTACGGATCAGGCCCCTGGCCATCCACTTAGCTCGCTTGACCTATTTTCACATCCTTCAATCAATATTGGTACATAATTTGGGAAACGTATACAAAAAAAAGATCATATATTTAGCATACGTACCATCATCGTAGAAATATCACACATTGATAGTTCCTGGGGTTCTTTCTCCTTTTCAGGTTTCCTAAAAATGGTGAAAAAACATATCAGAAGATAGGACCAATTCACTCAGAGTTGTATAAGGATAGGAACCAACAAGAAACCCATCCGCATTACATAATATCGGCCGAGAAATGTGAGACTTCCTAACCGTAAACATATTCTCGGCTAAGAAACATGCAGACGACCCATCCGTTTGACACAATTACAGCCGGGAATTGGGACACCGGCCTAACCGTAACTATAGTATCGGATAGGAAATATAAATAACGATTACGAAATTTTGGTAACGGTGAAGAAATTCCCAGCCAAAAACAATCATCACCTAATTTTTCTGAAAACACAGGCCAACTTACGGTTGGTAAAGTCCCATCCGTAAAAATATTTCATGATTGGGATCTCGAATTCTCCTAACCGCATAAGACGTTAACGACCGAGAGTTCTTGATGTCCCAACCGTTAGGTATACATTACGACCAAGACGATATGATATCCTAGTCGTAAACGCTTCAGAAAACCATTTTTTAAAACCCTAAAATCATCAATCAAACTTATTTTTTCAATCTAATGGTAAAATAACTGGTGGGTTTTTCGATTCTTACCTAGTAGGAGTCATTTGTGGAAGATTCGCAGGTGTTTGAACAGATTGGTTCACCACATCCCCATTAAAAAGAACATCAATAACTTGCCCTATTTCATAATCAGGGTTCAATCGGCCGGATCTTGTCGTTCTTGATCTTGCTGCCATCTTGAGAATCAACTTGAGAATCGAATCACATTGAGTTGCTTCAAAAATCAATGGAGAAGAGAAGGAGATATTATTAGGTTTTGGAGAGTGTTTTTGAGAAGAAGAAGAAGAAGAGAGAAAATGAAAGGATTTTGATTTTTGGTTTTGAATTAAGATTAGGTTTTGGTTATATAAGGTTTGATTTTAAAATTGATTTATTAGGGAAGGGGTAAATCTTACTTTTGAATCACTTGAGATCTCTTCCTATCCATATTTTGGCTACCCAAAGCACATTAATCCCCCAACTTCTTATTGGGTTTAAGCTCAAATCATAAGATTCTTGTTTTTAACTAACAACATCCATGCCCACAGTATAGTGTTTAAAAATATATCATTTCATCAGATAAAAGTAGAAGAAAAAGAATGAATCACACTGGATTTGAGATTGCTAATCCATGTTAATGTGTAATCTTTGGGAATGTGCGGGAACAACCAATAGCCATATTTAGCCATTCCTCAATTTGAGAAATTGTGATTTTCCGGCGTTCTCATTATTTAGCCTCTTAATCCGTAGAACAAAGAAGTCACCCACACACATGCAGGTAAAATTGAAGGATCTTATTAGCATATTCTAATAGCAGACGGATTAGATTACGTTAAGACATTTGTTTTTGCTTGAACATAGCTTTTTCTCCTTGCCTATCTCACATATGATCTGGTATTAAAAAAAAATCAGTGTTATAGGGTAACAACCCAAGGGTATTTAAGTTAACACATGTGTGGTCCGCGTGGAACAACAACAGGTCGGATTGGACCATCTTCATTGATACATCCTATAAAAAAGAAAATTTATCCATGGGATACGCCTTCATTTTGTACTCTGCAGACCAAGAATCTTTCCTACATATTTCAGTTGGTTCAGATTGGGATTTCTCGATGTTACATGCAGAAGCAAAAGCTATTTGAAAGGTTTTAAATTGGCTAGTAAACAATATTTTATCTAGTGTCTGTATTGTCACAGACTGTAAGCTCCTAGCGGATTCTATTAACAAAAAAGATTCAGTTGCCTCTTAGGTTACAGAGAATACTATAAAAGAAGCTATATCGTTACTAGACAAGTTTCCTCAATCTCAGGTAAAATTTATAAACAGAGATTACAATGCTGAAGCAGACACAGTTGCAAAAGAATCAAGGATCAGAAGACTTTATCATTTGTCAACACATTTGTATCAACGAGTGCAAAAAGAGAGTATTACTTCTAATATTTTCGATGAAACTGAAATTGTAAATCTTTTGTATTACGTTTTTTTTTAATAGAAAAAGAGGTTTCCCTCATGTTACATTAGATAAGGTACTGTGTATTGGTTCCAATTTTGAATATCCAAAAAAGTTAAGATTTCCCTTAAAGCATAGCCAGTCCAGACTTGATTGATTAAGAATTTGTTACAAAAAGCAGATATATTAGCTTCCCAAATTAAAGTTGATCTCCTAACTAGAACAAATGAGCTAACTAAGAAATTGATGTCGAATCCAGTGTTATTGCAGAATTCCCCACTGATTTTGTATCTTTGCTGTCTTGCTTTTGCATACTTTCCTATAAGCAACAAAAGAGTAGGTTCCGAATTACTTCTGAAGGTAATCGTATGCCCACTCCATTCTGTGGCCCATTTGAAAGCTTCTTCTGTTCCTTCTTTCTCTAATTGCTCTATTGTTGTTGTTGTGGAATACATCCCCCTAGCTTCTCTGGTATTTCCTGTATAATCACACAAAGTCAACCCAATTCCAGATTTAGCATCACAATCCATCATTGTTACAGCTTTGTTGATTTGTATATCCATTTGTCTTGGAGGTTCTTCTGTCTTGGTCACTTTCAGTGTTTCATCGTTTAGAGGGTTGTAGAAGAGAGTCTGAATTAAGTTGTAGCCATGATTATTTACTTCCAAGTAACTATTCAAATATTTAACCATGTTATTGGCTATAGTAACACTATTTTGGATTTCTTTTTTAAATGTTACTTTGCATCTCGCCTTCCAAATATGCCAAATAGTGACACTACATGATACCTGCCATTCTATACCATATCCTCATCTATCCAGGTTTTCAAAGCAATTGTTCAACCATTCGTGAAAGGTAGCAGTACCATTACGTATAAACCGCATATCAAAATTTAGGTGCATCCACACTTAGACAGTAAAATTACAATCCAGAAATAAGTGGGTTAATGTTTCTTGTCCATTATTACACAACTTACAGGTTATGTTTATGTTTGGTATAACAGCAGCGACTCGCATAATATTGGGCAGTATTGAGTGCGCTGCTTTCCAGATGAAAATCTTAACTGAAGGTGTAATGTTCATTCTCCAAATGATGTTCCAGTCTTGGTTTGGGTTTCCTACGGAGTTGATATGGTTATAAAGTGATTTAACTATGAAAGTGCCTGTGCTGTTAAGATTCCAAAGTGGAGTGTCATCTATGTCCACATCCACAGTTGGAGTTCTTATCTTCATGATTTTTTCAACTAGGCTATGCTCGAAACACTTTTTTAACTTGGCGACATCCCACTCTTTAGAAGGAGTGAGGAGATCGCTTACTTTAGTCAAATTTTCAGTTATCAGGTTTGGTTTATGGTATGGGGGTTTGGTGTCTGGAATCCAGAAATCCTCCCAAATGTCTATATTTGTGTCGTTTCCTAGCTCCCAAAAGCTATGATTTTTATTTGTTGAATACCAATCAACAGACCTTTCCAAATCCAGCTATCACTCTTATTAGGGATGGTGTTTATACGGAGAATATCCTTGTTAGGATAATATTTTGCTTTAAGAATAGTTGCGAAAGCGAGTCTGGTTGTCCTTTCAATCGCCATCCCATTTTAGCAATCATAGCTAAGTTGAAATGTTTAATATTTTTTATCCCCATTCCCCCTTCTTCAAGGGATCTGGAAATAGAGTCCCGATTTTTAAGAATTACCCCTTTCTTACCTTGATCATTTAGTCCTTTTTCGTTTTTTCCCCAACAAAAGTTTATTTGGATATTTGTTAAGTTGTAGCATATTTTTAGCGGTATTTTAAAACAGTTCATTTGTTAGACATATAACGATGAAGATACATTCTTTATCATCACTGTTTTTCCGGCATTATTCAAATTAGTACTATTCCAGCTTTGGAATCGATTTTCCATCTTTTCAATCAAAGGTGAAAAGCAAGTAATCTTAGATTTGTTAGTAAACAGAGGCGAGCCTAAATATTTATCATTTAGTGGAATAGCCTTTACTTCTAAGATCTGTTTCACCTTTTGTCTAATACTTGTTTCAGTTTTCGGGCTAAAAACAACCCCAGATTTATTTAGGTTTATTAGTTGGCCTGAAGATAAGCCAAAGTATTTAAATAACTTAACCAAATTATGACAAGTTTTCTCGCTGACCTTACAGAAAAGCAAGCAGTCGTCAGCAAACAGTAAGTGGCTAACCGAAGGAGCTTTGTGAACAATTTTTATACCTTTTATCAAACCAGAACTTTCAGCGTGCGTGATTTTTCTGGAGAGAGCCTCCATACAGAACAAGAACAGATAGGGGGAGATAGGGTTTCCCTGTCTCAATCCCCTACTAGGTTTGAAGAACTTGGTGGGAGACCCATTGATTAGCATTGATAAAGTAGTTGTTGAGATGCATTGGTGTATCAGATGACACCACTTCTCATTGAAGCCGAATAAATTTAGACATTATTTGAAGCAAGAAAGTCCATTCTACTCTATCGAATGCCTTCGACATATCAATTTTTAACCCCATAAAGCCTTTTTTTGATTTGGATTTTTGCATCTTATGAATAATTTTGTGAGCTATGGTTATATTTTCTGAAATCTTCCTTCCAGGAATAAAGGCAGATTGATAAGGTGAAATCATTTTTTCAAGAAGCTTTTTCATTCTCCCTGCCATGAGTTTAGAGATTATTTTATAAGTGGTATTAGCCAAAGCTATGGGTCTGAACTTTACCGGAGTGGTAGGATTTAGAGTTTTTGGGATTAAGGAGATGAAAGAGGCATTCATCTCCTTAGAGATATTCCCAGAGAAAAAAAAAGTTTGAATCATTTTGACTAAGTCCGGCCCAATGATGACCCAATTTTGTTGGAAATTTTTTGGCGGGATCCATCCGGGCCTGGACTTTTGTCAGGATCCATCGAATAAAGAACATGTTTTATTTCAGGCTCTAGAGGAGTAATACATAGCATATCATTATCACTCTGATTTATACAAGTAGGGATACAATTTATCATATTTTGATCTATGTCAGGTTTTACAGTGGTAGCTATTTGTTGAAAATGGTTTGTTATACAATCTGCTATATCAGTTCTGTTATCAAGCCATTCATTGGTATCAGTCTTAAGGGTTTCAATTCTGTTCCTACGAAACCTTTGTTTCGCTTTGTTATGAAAATATTTCGTGTTTCTATCTCCTATGGTCATGTTTGATCCCTACTTTTGTCCTTCCAGAACTTTTCTTTTATGACATACCACATTGCTAATTCCTTTTTAAGTTTACATAAATCAGTACTTTGTTGGGGTATCTAATCCTTTTATTAGTTTTATCTAATTCTTTCTTGATATTCTCAATGTTGCTATATATGTCACCAAAAGTATGTTTATTCCAAAGCTTTAGTATGTGTTTGACAGTAGCAAGATTTCTGTTTGTTTTATGTGCCGGTGAACCCTGCACACTAAGATTCCAGTTCTTTTGAATCAGAGGTTTACAATTCTCATGTTTCATCCACTCTCCAAAGTATCTGAAAGGAGTAGCCCCTTCATTCCAGTGATTGTAAGTGTTTAATCTAATTGGTACATGGTCTGAAGTCAAAGGCCTGTCTTTTGTATTCCGTTGCTTGATCGAATATATTACCTTTTTCCATCAAAAAAAAAAAAAAAACATGTGTGGTCCATAAAAATTGTGGGGTTATGGGTAACAAAAATACACAAACCCTATCAAAACCCCTTTCTCGGGAGGTCATGTTAAATATATTCACTACCTCCTCCACCCTTTCTACAGTCCTGTTCGTTTTCAAGCTAGGGTTTTATAGAGGCTGGTTAGATCTGCATATAATTTGGATTTTTAAGGAACCAAGATTTGTTGTTTTACTTTCGAACAGTTTCTTATATTGTTTGATTTGTATTTCCATGTTGCATCATACATCAATTAGGGGTATGCTTCATCTCATCTTCTTAGATGCTAATCAGTTGATTTACCTTCCTGAATTTCATTATTTTCTTTCTCTGCATCATAAAAGATTGAATTTACAGTCATGAATGGCAATGATGAAAAAAAGGCCGGTCTTACAGCTGCCTTGGGTTTAATCCCAATTTGGTAGTAGAATGATACAAAACTTTCAGAAGGTGTTTTCAGAGCCATATATTATATGCACTTGTCTTTATCTATCGTATATATATGCCTAGTTCTACGATTCACTTTCTAACTATCTTCTTGTTTATCACTACTTTTCATGCTGTTTTGCACTTTCAATTTACATCCCAACTTAGTCATTTGCAAGAATGAACCATCTGTGAGTAATTAAACACTTTTCTCACTGATAGCGCTGAGAAAAGGACTGCAGGTTCTGAGCAAGTGCCATGATTTTCACATTTGAAGAATATGGATGCAGGCATAATGAGTTCCATTATTTTGTTTTACATAGGCTACTCACAGGCCTTAACCCAATGTCGGCCGAGTAATTTCTGTGCAGTATACTAGAGTGTTTGTTGTACTAAACATAAGCGTTAATACTAATGCATTAATTGACGGTACAAACAGTTTGTGATATTGTGAGTAAGCAACTGGTATTGTTTGTTGATTTCTTTGATTTGTATTCATTTCTCTCAATGTTGCATCTAGCAACAATTAGTCGTTAGATGGTAATCAGTTGATTTATCTTCTTCAGCTTCATTGTTTTCTCTCTATATTATATAGATTGAATTTGCAGTCGTGAATGGCAGTGATGAAAAAAAGGCCGGTCTTACAGCTGCCTTGGGTTTAATCCCAATTTGGTAGTAGAATGAAACAAAACTTTCATAAGGTGTTTTCTGAGCCATATATCTACATCAGTCGTTATCATATGTGCCTACTATCTTACTGTTTATCACCATGCTGTTTTGCACTTTCTGTTTACATCTCAACTTTGTAATTTTCAAAATTGAACCATGTGTGAGTACACAACTAAGCGATTTTCTCACTGATAGCGCCGAGAAAAGAACTGCAGGTTCCAAGTAATTGCCATGATTTTCACATTTGAAGGGTATGCATGTAGGTCAGTTATCATGTTTTACATTGTTGTCAAAAGATTGCTTTCTTCTTCAGGGGCTACTGACAGGCCTTCAAAACCGATGTGGTTGAGTAACTTTTGTGCACTAGAGAGTTTGTTGTAAACAACTGCATCAATTGACAGTACAAAAAGTTTGTGAGTTAGCGATTAACCAACTGGTACTGTCTCCCGAGACTGACCTCATCCTGACTCCCAAGGTTTTTACCCTTGGAGCCGATTCTCTTGGCATAGTATGCTACAATTTATAGGTGGTTTAGTTGTTTTGAAATCAATATATGAGATTCGACAATACAAATCACTTCACTGTGTAGTAGTTTGACGTGGAATCAAGTATCATTTTGACAATGTGGATTGTGGTTATTTGCAAGGTAGAGATTAAAGTCGTTGGAGGTGGGGTTCTGTATCAGCGCAGAAGGAGCAACAACCACATCTTGCTGTTGTATGCAATTTTTTACCATATAAAAATGGTCTAATATTACCTTGATGGATTATTTCCAATAAGGCAGTTGTAGACCCTAAATTGCTAGCATATGGTTTAGATATATTGATCATGTATCTGTGCAGCTACAGGTTAACCTCACAGAATAAAAGCGCAATGTCTGCATCGATGGTAAAAGGTTCTTCATCCAGACCTGGATAAGAAACCATGGGCCGTAGAGGTTTTACACCAAGTCCTTTCTTTGGTTCTGACTGTTCTTACAGAGTTTCCAATTAAAACTTACACTTTCTCATGTTTCTTTTCAGGAAAATGGTAAAATCATGGAACTGGTCACCCACAAAATGGTCTGTCATAGCTAAAGGCTTGGCAGGTCACATAAGGAAGCAATCCTGAGAAAGGTAACCAACTCGAAGAAAGTTAGGTTTTCATTGCTCAAGTACCAACTCGATAAGAATCTCAGGAATATCTCTTCGAGGAAAAAGTTAGATTTTCATTGCCATGTTTTATGTTCTTGAATCTTTCATGGTGGTGCCACTCCACTCAGCGTTGCTCAACCTAAATTAGACTGTATTCTTAGGTGAGAAGCATGGGTTATTGTCTATTAAGACTTGAAATTAATCCATAGAG